>NC_056733.1:1922854942-1922919942 GCF_019279795.1 Protopterus annectens | reverse complement strand
CTGTGCTCAGCCCTTCAACAGCTGCCCCATGTACAGGACTATGACTCTATGTGCACTACCAGCATAACAGGTCAGACATGCATATGAGTTAGCAGACACACATGCTGGTGATTGTCAGGTTAGACTAACACAAGCTGACCTGTGACAGGAATACATACTCCACACTTGTTATGCACGGGATCAGGCATACCCTCATCACCTGCTTGAAGGTTGACTGGATGGGACAGAAATGGCAGGGGCCACAGGTGCTGACCATACCTCTCAGCTGTCCCTAATTTTCAGGGACATCCCTTATTCTGACTCAAATTTTAGCTCTGTCTCTCTAAATCCCTCCTAAAACTAGTGACTTTGGGCAGAAAGGTGGTGAATTACACTTAATGAATAATTGACAATAATTAAGAGTTATACACTTCTTTTACTTCAGAAAAGGTGTATTAATTCATATGCTCTGATTCTCTCAATGTTTCAACTTAATAGCACTAATATTTTAAAAGTGTCCCTGACTGTCCCTGATTTTTTCATGACTTTTCCCTGATTCTGTTCAAATTTGTCCCTGATTGGTTGAGAGGTCTGGTGCTGACAGGTGAATCTGTAGCAGTTAAAGTAATGGCTAAGCTTGTGAGGGAACTAGTGCCAGTACTCAAGTAACCTCCTCTGTATGTGTGAGCCTGCAGTCCTAAAGAACACCCAGGTGACATGTATGAAGGCTAGCAGGCTGTGTCAAGGGTATGTATGCAAGGCTACACTGCCTGCCACAATTGTCCCTCAGACACTGTTGCATGTAAACACACCTAGTAAACATGTACATATACTGCTGCACTTTGGGTATGAAAAGGTCACTGTGTTTCCACTCCACCATATTCATCATTGCTACTGTCAGCCGGACCACAGCTTGCAGATACACAGACACCTGGAACTCAAACAGAATACAGCACGTGACACTATAGTCAGTCAGCAGTACTAACAACAATAATGCATCATGGCTAACATGGTACATACACCTCGATGTGTGCCCATAACTATTGCCAGCAGACAGCACCTTATACAGCATTACATTACTACACTGTACTATATTCACCCTGTTCATTAAACCCATATGAGCATGTCCCTGCATCGATAGTATGGATAACAGGTTGTGGCATAAATAGCATCGCATGCACAGGGTGTGGTGTGGGATTGCCAGAGGCCTAGGCTGGACCATATGGTTGACATCATGTGTGTGTGTGTGTGTGTGTGTGTGTGTGTGTGTGTGTGTGTGTGTGTGTGTGTGTGTGTGTGTGTGTCTGGAGGGGTGGTGTTTAACTATGCCATACAAAGGAGCTGTGCATGTGTGGTAGTGACTGGCCTGTGATAAAAATGTGTGAGTGTTTGCACACAATCAAGACTTGTGGATGCCCAACACTGGGCTATGTTGGACAGCCATGGACAGTACATGGCAGGATGTATGGTTCACCATCTCCCAGCAGGGACGCAGGAATTGGTCCTGCCAGAAATCTCACTGGCACCACAAGGCCCAAGGACAGATGCAGTACAACTCCCTGATGGTGACTGGTCTCTGCTGGAGCCACATCCCTGACAGGACTGGCCCGGACCACATGCCTATGGGCTGCTCTGGTGTGGTGTGGACAGCACTCTCCCTTCGGTAGTACTGGTGATACTGGCACTACAGGACTGTGAATGTGCATGGCCAGGTGGGCTCTCAGCTTATCATGTTGCTGACCCACATCTATCTACTCCAATCACATGCTCAAGCGCAGACATTGCACAGTCAAGCAGTGACAATGACTCATCCCACATTCTATCCATAACATCAGCAAAATGATGTATGGCATCACAAATGCCATGGAGGTAATCTCGCATGGTAGAAAGTGCTGCATTCATTACCCTGAGCATCTGTTTGGTGTTGAGGTCTGTACACACCTGTGCCTCCATGATGGACCATAACATGCATCTGGTGACACCTGCTGTGGCACTTGTGACAGGGGCTTGATGGGCAGCAGTCCTCCATCGAGCACCCCTGTCCATCTGCCTGTATGTGACCATGCCTACCCTCTGGCTATGGCTATTGTCTACACTCACACTTGCCATGGTCACTGCACTAACCTATTGCATGTCATCACCCTCCAATTGTCCATTATCTGTGCCTGCTGGGGACAGGGTATGTGTGGGCAAACTGAATGTGTGTGAGGACATTGTGGGTGAAGGTGGGATACCAACCAATGGCACAGATGCAGGCCCCGACAACCCCACCTGTGCCTCACTATGACCTCCATCATCTTGAGAGTTCGCTAAGACACCATCAGGGTGTGAGGGGGAGAGACACCAACACCCATGTTCACTTGCAAGGGGAAGACAACATATGTAAATTAATAGCCTGCAGTATTACGTTTGCTGGTACACACACACACACACACACACACACACACACACACACACACACACACACACACACACACACACACACACACACACTCCTGGTAAAGTCTGGCACAGCTTTTCCACCTACGGGCTCTTCAGGTCAGACATTACCGTAGTTCTGACTGCCACAATCCATCTCCTTAACAGCAACTGTATGACCCTCAACAAAGGGTGATGAATCCTACAGTGTGATGGGCCTATTAGCAGAATGGTAAGTGTGACCATGACCAAGGCTATTGGAGTGAGCTATACAGTGTCACCAAGTGCATATGCAAGTACTGTGAGAGCTGACTTACTGCTATACAGACCAGACACCATGACAAGGTATAACAATATGTGATAATGACTAATGAAGGAACATGAAACTACTCTATCACTGCAGTACCTACACAGTTCAGATTCACAGGGATTAATTTCAGACAACATTGCAGGACAGTCTGAAATACATACAGGAAATATGATACCAGGCTATTGGCATAGATGCCCTCATAAGCCTAGCGCAGACTTCCACACATGTCCTTTCAAAGCCAGCACCTGTTTCCCCTGTCCAGCTGGGACACACGCGGGATCCCAGGGGTGTCTTTTCCATTTCCCATGCAGTCGTCCATCTTCTTCTTTAAGAGGAATATACACATACTTTGCTAGACAATGAGAGGGGGTGTATTATACAGACAGTGTATTGTGTGGGACCCTACACTATCCAGCCAACAAGTGCTATACATGTCACAGATTCACTTTATATCTTCGAAATACTGAAAAGTTGAAATTCAGTATTTCAAAGCTATAAAGCTGAAAATTTAAAACCATGAAAACTCAAAACCGTGAAATTCAAAATCTCGCACAACGGAGATTTTGAATTTTGCGCTTCTACTCCACACACACACCTCCCTCCCCACACACAAACACAAGCTCTCTACTACATAAAAGCAGGGAGGCAAGCCCCCCTGCACCCCCATGTGGGGGCTGCACCCCCACACCCCCTTCCTTAAATATTCTCACTCCAAGGTCGCACTACATATAAACACACACAAAACACCACCACACAAGCTACATTCTCCTTGCACACACACATCACAGCAACAAAACACACTGACACACACCACAGACCCTACCCAATACCCTTAGCACACACACACCTACCTGAATCCATAACCACAGCGAAACCTCAGAAGCACGAAATTCAAAACCTCCACTATTCGAGGTTTTGAATTTTGCGCTTCTGAGCTTTTGCTCTTCTCAGGATTCCACTTTATGGGCTCGAAATACTGAATTTCAATATTTCAGTATTTCGAGCTTCTAACATGAATTCACGTGTCACAGATTAGGTGAGGGCCTTGCGTGCATGTTGTGTGAGTGGGGTTTGTCTTACAATTATGCAGAAACACCATCAAGGCTGGTTTGGAAATGGCCTTGTATGCCAGACACAGGTCGCCTGTGATCAGTCTGTATGAGACTGAATACAGGGACAGGGCTTTCAAACTATCTGTATAGGATAGGTCTTGTAGACCCTGGAATTGCCTGGTCAGGAATCTCTGTGGTCTCTGCAACTGCTTCATTTGCTTGGCAGGGTACATGCCAAAGGAGCCATTGTATCCAGTAATGCATCTGATAAGGGTGGAGTACAGGAATGTTGTGGCCCCCTGGTTCCTGGATGGCATACCCGTATTTGTGAGGATGGCCATGTAGACAGCCTTCCATACAATGGTGCCCACACAGTGAGAAACTGTCAGGTTGCTAACAACCTTGGTGGAGTCATCTCACACCTGATTGCATGCTCAGTATATTGTTATTACTGTCATAATTAGTGTGGATGACATCTACCAAAACAAGGAAAATGATGCATCTCCTGGAATTCAGTCTGAGGCAATGCTTAATGCACCAGTCATTCATTTGGGTAAGGGCTTCTTGGGGGTGTTCACATCAGTAGAGGAATGTAAGACAGTGACCAGCTTGCAATCATCTGCAAAACCAGTCAACCACAGACCACTGGTTTTGTCTTGTACCTCAGAAACGTATATCTCAAACAGTAATGGACCACAGACCAATCCTTGGGGTACACCACTCTGTAAGAGTCTACTACTAGAGGTGGCTTTCAATACTTTAACCAAGTGGGTACTATCATTGAGCCAGTTAGCTACCCATCTGGTAACATACAAGTTGAGGCCTAGCTGTGTAGGCTTATGTATCATGGCTACCTGGGGATTATTGTGAGAGATTTGGGCTAGGTGAAGGTAGGCAGTGTTCACCATCTTCCCCCTGTCCTTGTGTTTGTTGACCACCTCAGAGATGTCAACCAGATTTAACAGGCCTGATCTCCCTTTGACAATACCACACTGTGTGGGGTCAATCATTTTGAGGTTGCCGATGTCCCTGTTTATAAGGTCCTTGATATTTCCTCCCATGCCCCTGCAGATCAGGCTTGTTAGGCTGATGTGCATATGACTGGCTGGATCAGTGGACTGCTCTGCCCTTGTGTATAGGGTTCACAGTGGATGTCCTCTGAGCATATGGGATGACACTGGTGCTCACACTTTGTTGACTACAGTGTGCAATGGAGCTGAGAGCTCATGCCTGAGTTCATGTAGGATGCAGCCAGGGATGGTATCAGGCTTATGGAGACTCCTGATTGTTGCCTTTGAGAGGGCATTATGGACCTGCTTTCTGATGATAAGGGGAGGGGGCAGGTGCTGTGCATGCCCATGTGTACCAATGGAGGGACAGGGGGGATGTTTACACTTAACCTGTCTACAGAATGTAGGCTATACCTATGCTGTATGTGTATGTGTATGTCATGTTTTAGCCACCACTACAGAGCAGATTTGGGTGTTGCCTCTGGGATTGCAGACATATGTGTGGAAGGCCTAGTGATTGGCCTTAGTGGATGTGTCCAATTTGCACTCAAAGATAACCTTAGGGCAAGTCACCTTTGACCTTATTTGCTTGTTCAGACCAAGGTGACATTGCTTCCAATTAGGCATCTGCTCCTTCTTGGCCCTGTCTAACAATTATTTCCACATATTATGGTGTTGGTGTATTGCTGCTGTCCACCACAGAGATTTATCTTACCTTGAGGGAGATGATGTTATCATGTCAGGTACTGCTGAGTCCATACAGCTATGTAGGTGCTTACATAGTATTGTGGTGTGGGCTTGGATACTATTGCTAGTTCCAACTGAGGGTATGGTGGACGTAAAGTTACTTCCATCTGCTCTGAGGAGATTTATAGCGATTTTTTAAAGGTTATTTTGTTTGACCCTGATGGGGGGGGGGGGCGCTGGGCAGATGGTGACCTCAATGGTGATGGTTATGTGGTCAGGTCTTACCAAGGTGGATGACACTGTAGGAGTACTACAGTGGCTACTTATGTTGGTTAGGACCAGGTACAGGATATTTCCACCTGTCATCAGAGTGTTGACCAGCTGATCCAATGGATTGCCACTGACAAAGCTGAGGAATCTCTGTGCATTCAGGTTCAGGTAGAATAGGTCATGGACACTATGGATGGGTAGCTAAAGTCACCCTGGAGCAGGGTAGATGGTTGAATCTTGACAGATTCAAGCAAGTCCAGACAGGTGTAGTTGGTGTCCAGAGTCATGGCTGGAGGTCTGTAGCTTGCTATGATTTCAGTAGGTGTTTTGTCAACAAATAACTGCACTTGGGATGTCTCCCATGTGTCATTCTGTTTGGCCAGCCTGAAGGTGTGT
The DNA here is from genome assembly GCF_019279795.1 of Protopterus annectens. Taxonomy (NCBI): domain Eukaryota; kingdom Metazoa; phylum Chordata; order Ceratodontiformes; family Protopteridae; genus Protopterus; species Protopterus annectens. The sequence goes on along the minus strand of NC_056733.1, from coordinate 1,922,913,820 downwards.
ATGTGTATGGTAATGTTTAAAATTCCACCTCATGTGGCTTTGCAGCCCTCCATTTGGGGTCTAAATGTATGGTGGGATGAGTAACCTAGCAAGATTAGTGTGCCCTCCACAGCTGCAAGCCAGGTGTCAGTGACTGCACAAATGTCAACATCCTCCAGGACAAGGTACACTTGCAATGACATGGGTTTCATGCTAAGACCCTTAGCTCCTGTTAGAGTAAGACATCTGCACAAAGGCACACTTCAATGGTGTGGAAAGGTGGGACAATAGTGACACTTTCTAAATCTAGCTGTAACACACTTAGTTGCTAGCAAAGATGGTTTCACATTCACAGGAATAATTCACAGGATATGACTTCTGACATTCAAATGTATCCTATTATGTTATGACTTCAGTCTTTACCAGGTTCCAGTGATTTTCCAGACACTACACAACTGTATGAGCTATTGACTACAGCTATGAGGCACACATGTGGTCAGTCTGCAACACTCTGGACAGTTGAAAGGTATGAGCTCAGTATATAACATACAGTTCAACACGCACTTCTGCGCAAGTTGTGTACTATCCACATACCCTATATAAGTCTCTTACATTTGTAAGACAAGCGCATGTATCAGAGTAGCATTTAATGGTGACATATGAATATTTACAACACCCTAGGTAGCTGGCCTAGAAGTGTCACAGTCAGTATTGGACAACAGACACTCCAGTAGTAGTCATACATGAGCTGACCTATGCTGGGGTGACTCAGGGGCTAGAGATGTGATCTATGTCACTGCAGACAGGACCAGTAGGAATGGACATAGGTGCCGGAGAGCAAAATGTGAGTCCAGCAAGTCATGTTACGACTTAGTGTTTAACTTCCTATTTCACATTATTGCATCCCCTTCTGCATTCCATTATATGCTTAATTGATTGACATACCTGTTATAGTGCTGAAGAGTTTCCTCAGAATAATGCAAATATTTATGTCTGTGTAGTCGCAGTTTGTCTTTGTGTAGATGGGTTCAGACCTGTTTTGGTAGGCAGCAGCCTGCCTTTTTTAGGTAATGCCCATGAGCAGGTGATGGCCTGTGCACCAACTGCTGTCTCCCACTTGCTACTTGCATTCAGAGCAGCTGTGTTGTCTTTTCATTAGTCAATGCCAGAGCAACACAGTGCTATAATTAGGTTCTTAATGTGGGCCTTGCCCCTTTTCCTTGCCTGTGAGGAGGACATTATGCAGGTGTGGGGGCTACAGCTTCACAGAAGGTAGGTGGAAATAACTCTCAGAACAATAAATGTGGAGACAGCCCAACAAAATGGGGGACAACATTCTAGCATTGGGTACAGTATGTAAGTAAGTACTGCTGTTATACACATAGAAGATTGCTAGTTTAAAAGGGTTTGTCTGGACATGCATTTTCTGCGTGACTTGGCATCTGACAGTGATATGTCTCTGACATACCTCTCAACTGTACAGATGTCCGTGGAATGCCCAGAGGTTTGCCTCTTATGTTTGGTCTGTTCCTCAGACTATTTCTGTTCTTGAGAAATCAGTAGGATAATGTGAGTATTGAAGTCAGTAAATGTTGACATCCATTTGTGTTTCAGATATCATATCCTTTAGGGATGTTATGTTACCTCAAACCCTGTTACACCAGCAACTGTTTCAGTCAGTAACACCATTATGTGAGATATGTCCATCTTTTCGGCCACCTGTTCCCCAAGTATGTCAGGCTTTGTCCAGATGTCTTGCAGTAAGAGGTTCAGAGGTATGGTATATCATGATTTAGTGACTTCCCTCCTGATATCATCCCAGTGACCTAGCAGATTTCCATAAGTGGTATGTGGCAGTGGCCATAAATATGGTCCCACTCTCTGGACTTTCAGTGGAAATCTGTACAGTTGAGAGTTATCTATGTCTGGCCATTGTTAACAGACTGCCAATATTGTGTAGCAGTAGTGTGTAAATGTTTGTTGGGATGCATAGGGAGAGTGGCAGATGTGAGTTTCAAAGATCTTTTTCTGACTGTACATGCTGCTTCAGTTGCTGGTGGTCTATCAGGTGTATATGTTTGTAGGGGCAGACTGAGAAATGTCCTGTAACACCTCTGGATTCCCAGTAGACTGTGACTTGGGGCAGTATATGTTGGTGCAGTGTGTGACTGACAAACAGGATATGTTTGTTCAAACAGTCATTATACTCTAGAGTTCAGTTGGGGTACTGGTATGTTGCTGTGACTGTGTTGCAAATGGTTGTGGGTGGACAATTTCTCACCAATGTCTGTTTTTCCCCACAGTTACATCTTTATAGGCTCATAGGTTCATAGGTAGGTACTAAGCTATCTGCCCTAGGGCATTTATAAGCCTAGCCGGAATGTGCTGGCTTTTGTCTCCCTTTTAGACTAGATTCCTGAGCCTCTGTCCAGCAGGGCCATATAAGTGATCCCAGGAGCAAATGTATGATTTCCCATCCACTCATCAAGATTTCTCTTGAAGAGGGTCAGCGAGGGGCTCTGCCTAACCTGGACTGGGATTCTATTCCAGAGCTCATGATATATTTGCAAATGCATGATATATTTGCAAATGCATGGGTAATTCCCCAGAGCTGATTTGGGTAGTGTTGTGTTGGTCTGACTGTAGTTCAGAAGGTGCTGGGTGAAATGGTTGGCAGCTCTCAGTGTTTTTCTCTCTTCTGTTACATGACTGCAGTCATACCTCTCCACTGTTCAGATGTCTATACACTGTCCGGCTGTGTGGCTTAAATGTTTGGTCTGTTCCTCATAATAGTTGTGGGTTTCTGACAAATCATTGGGATGATGTGAGCATTGACATCAGTAAATGACGACAATCATTTGTGATTTAAACCTGGAATCTATCAGAAAATATATGTTAAAACAAAACATGCTACTCTAGCAGACTTCTATGCTTATAACCATATTTCAAATATGTCACTATTGTTTGCCTTTTATCCCCCCACTTTGTCAGGCTTTTTGCAGATGTTTTGCAGTAAAAGGTTGAGTATATATATATATATATATATATATATATATATATATATATGTGTGTGTGTGTGTGTGTGTGTGTGTGTATATATATATATATATATATATATATATATATATATATATATATATATGTATATATATACATATATATATATATATATATATATATATATAGTTTACTATCATTATGTTGAAATGGATTCAGACGAATACACTTCAATGAAAACAGGGTTGAATGAAGACAATGCCAAACCCGACATTGCCGAATTACAAATCTTACCCCTATTTTGACCCATGTTAAAGCCCTTCCATGGTCGCATTCCAGACATAATTCGGCAATGTAGGGATTTGGCAATGTCAACTTTCGTGGACGTGGGTCGATGTAAGCAGTGTTCAACCCGACCGAGTCCAGTCTGATATTATGATAGTAAACATATATATATATATATATATATATATATATATATGTATATATATATATATGTATATAAGAATACTACAGATATGTATTTTCCCTTATGTTAAATGACTGTAGTGCATGATATGTTTGTAAAATCATTACAAATTCTTGCAGCTCTGATGGTGTAGAGTTACATTGTTGTGATTGTAGGCACAGGGTCCTGGGTTCAAGGCTTAATAGTGATGACTTTTTTTTTTCATTAATGTTAAATGACCATAATGCATGATATGTTTGTAAAAGCATTAGAAATCCTCACAGCTCAGATGGTGTAGTGGTACACTGCTGTGGTGGTAGTGCACTGCATCCTGAGTTTGAAACTTGGCAGCGCTGGTTATTTTGTTGCTGGGCAGAACAAGGACTGATGGAGCCAGAGTGATTAAAGCACTTTTAAGTAGTTGTAAGTGGGTTTGCGTGCGTTTGCATGAAGCTAAACAGTGCTAACTGATGGTTAAGTCCTCTTAGCTTTGCTTAGCACTGCTTACTCCCGCTTACAGCTGTGTCAATTTTAATTAAAGAAAACAAAAAAAGGGTGATAGGAAAGTGGTGAAATGGGAGCAAGCAGTGGGTAAAACATATGGCAAACCAGCTAGGGATGTGCAGGATGGGTGTAGGAAAGGACCATAGCTCTACATTTCTACTGCAGCAACAGCTGTGACTGATGTGGAAAATGTGGAATTTACAGCCTCGCACCCCACAGGGAGGGGTGTTGGCAACATAAATTTGTAGATTAATTTCAGTGTTGATTGATTTATGTCACTGGACATGAGGGTGAAATGTAGAGCTATGTATGAGGCAATGATTTTTTTGTGGAACAGATGGCCTTTTGTTTTTTTGTTAAGGTGAGAGTGGGATGTTGGGAAAGGGTTGTAGGTATGTTTGGGGAGGTAGGTTGGGTAGGATAGGTTGCATTTGTGGACAGAAAAGACACACAAGATAGCAAACAGGGGTGGTATATGACACATGAGAGGGTAGGGTGGTTGGAAATCAGAGGCCCATGAGCCCCCAAATGGATACAGTGGGACTGAGGTCTCCACCCATGGGCAGTCACCACTGCACTGTCACAGCCCTGCAGGTGGCTGTGTTGGGGGCTGGACAGCAGGGGCAGGTTGCCCCTCCAGGTGCAACAGGTGGCCTTCATCTGCAACAGCCATCCATTCAACTCAGAACAGATGACACTGTGCACCATACCCCGGAACTTGTGGTGGGTGGCAGGCTCCTCTCCACGCATGTCTTCAGGGGAGATGGGCCCTGTCCCCTGAGACAGTTCTACCTAAAGTTGGTGCAGGACCAGCAGATTAGGAAGTTCCAGGTTGTGTCCCAGACATGCTGGGGTCCAGTGGCATGGCCAAATGAGTTGGGACCAGAGGATCCGCCGTGTTCTGCCTTCCCAAATGTGCTATGGTGTTGAGGTTATCCAAGATATATTGGTTAGTCATCAACAAAACATTTCAAAATTAGCTATAACAACATTCTTGGATGTTCCAATTAACCCAAACCAACAGATATGAAACAGTTGCATAGCAAACAGAACACACACATAAATGGAACAACAGTAAGCATTTTAACAGCATGCAAGTTACATTGATGGCAACAGGCCACCAATAATAGCATTGAACAAGGTATATTAACATCCAACCAATTAAATATATGAACAATGACAGAACATATGTCCCAACAATAGGTTTTGAAAACAACATACCCGTAGTATATGAATAATTATTGATGCAGATGAGGGGTGGGGTGCAGAGAAAAAAGTCCATTAACAACTGTATAGGCTTCTAATGTTCACAACAGTACTGCTCAGTACTGTACAAGCCTGCCCTCACTTTACACCTACCTATGGCTCATAGCTTCTGTAGCACATGCATACCCATTAGACTATCAACCTGTAATGGTATGAGGCAGACTGGGAAAACAATGGCTACATTACTGGATGGGGCTTGTATATGTCAGGGTTACATACTTGACAGAGAAGAGATACCCTGCATTGATGTTGTGTGAGTCTGTTACTGGCATACTTCCCTGGATTCCAATCTGTGGCCAAGTTTATTGGCAGCAGTGACCACTAGCCATGACAGCATGACACTTGATGGACATGTAACGGGGAGAGTGCATGGTGTATGTAACTATCCTGCTGTCATTTGCAGGCATATGGATTTGGACAGTGGAACAGTTGTACACAGTGTATTAGTATACACTTCATACAGCTACTACACACATTTCTTTACCTGTAAGACCTGTGGATAAAATATATGTTAACACTTTCTGAGTGTTTCTACAAATATTCTGGATTTGTTTAGTTTATATGTGCACACATCTCAGTACCACTCCCTGGATTCAAACCATGTCTGAGTATGCTAAAATGAACACCAGTGCTATTTTTCATCACACTGATCTACTGGGAAATTGATATTTTTGCTTGATTGATTTCTGCCTAATACTCTCTGGGTTAGACAGTCTGACCTTGTAATCCTGACATTCATGCATGGCAGATAGTTATTGTACTGTGTAATAATCCTTTTAAATAATACAATCTGGAAAGCAAAGGTTAACACAAGAATGCAATGCTGCAGGGGGCACACTATAATACTGTAGACATTACTATTCAGGGTCCAGAACTTAGTGCATCCAATATTTCATATTTCCTTTATATTTTGTTTTACAGCTCTACAATCTACTGCTTTACATACCAGCTGGTTCTCAGAACAGCCTCAGTTATTTCATGCTGTCAACACCATATTTGCTGTGAAGAACCTGTACACATTCTATTTCTACAACAACATACCAGAGTAAACACAACAGTTTGTGGTATACATCTTTATTACAGTGAAATGACACTTTTATTAAAGGATATCCTTTGGATCAATATTAGTGTGACAAACATCATTTATTCCTTAGACACAGTACACACTATACCTACTGGCAGCAAGCAATGTACTCCTTCTACTTTATCCCACTATATACTGCAAGATAGATTTGTACTCACCAGCCTGTTGGCACATCCATGTCAGTCTGCTGCATGGGCCTCAGTGTAACTAGCCCTCTCCACTGCAGCTGTAGGAGGTGAGAAGCAAATATTATGTATACCTGTCTATCACATACTCAGACTAGAATCTGGTACACCTATATCTGTGATACTTACAAACTGCTGGAGCATGGTTGTCCCAAGCATCTTGGATTCACTGAGCCAAGAGCATCCCCTTCCTCCACTTTATGGCAGCATAGTGATGCATTACCTGTTCACCAGTTTGGGAGATACTAGTGGCACTGGTGAAGTCATGTGCCAGATGGCCCCCGGCCTCCACTTTATACTGTGAGCCCTGGTACTGGCTCTGCAGCAGTTTGTCTACATGGTTTGATATGAGGAGCTCAGCCATGACCATGGACTCCACAATGCCCCAGCACTGCACTCAAAAGCACAAGCCCTCTCCAACACCTGACATAGTTCCTGCATGGATCAAACTACAACAGTTCTAGCTGTATTCCTTAAATAAGGCCATATTCCTGCCCTTTGCTGTCATTGGACCATTTTGAAAATGCTAAGCTCAGCTAAGCATTGTGCAAATCTGCTAAGATGAGTTGAACAGTGCTTAAAGGGGTAAATGCTAAGCACTGCTTAACAGTGCACAAATCTGCTTAGCTGAGTTAACTGATGCTTAGAATTTATGTCTAAGCAATGCTTAAACTGGCTAAGCATAGCTGAGCACTGCTTAGCATTGCTTAGTTTTCATTCTAAAAAAATATCAGGATTGTAGATTAATTCATCATTACTAGCATATTATTAAGTATATATGATTTACCTTATGACATCCCCCTATGTGCTTTCATTACATTACATTGGGGTGTGACTATACTATATGGGACACTTGTGTATACATGGGTGATTTCACATGTTATATGCACTCACACTTCAATTTTGGGCCAGCTACACAACCCCGGGTGACAAATATCCCTTACTACATAATTTAATGTAAAAAAAAATTTTAACAATGCTTTTCCATGCAAAAATAAAGTGACTCTCTTGGTATTTGAGCCGTGAATGCCTGCATGCAAAGCCAGAACTCTAATCACTATGCTACCTCATCATTAAGATTCTAGCTATACATTTTTATTTATCTATTATGAAATGTTTAAGCAATGCTGTGCAGAGGGCTGTAACACACAAACTTGCTCAGCTATGCTTAAACATACATTAGAATGAAAAAAAAGGAAATTAATAAATTCACTTTAATGACATATCAATACTTCTTGTAATTCACAGTAAGGGCAATTGTAAGGAGACAAATATGGACCGATTTTAAATAATGCTGTTATAAACATAGTAAGTTAGTTGAATTATAGGTTTTTCATTAGGATGACTTTTCCGAAGGATGTGGAGTCTTAAAGTCAAATGTTTGTCATTATTTACTGATTCCGATCCTATGCTATTTGCCAGGTAGGGACAGATATTTTGGAGAACACACCAAAAAGTATGAGCCAGCATACCTCGCAACTGTACAGATTTTTGCAGAATGTCCAGATTTTTGCCTCATATTTTTGGTTCATTTCACATATGATTGTGGTTTTCTAGCAAATCATTGGCAAATCACTCAGGGTTTAAGACAGAAAATAATGACAATTTAAGTTTCAGACTTCACACCATTCAGAAAATCCTTGCTAATGCAAAACCTGTTATTCTATCAACTTTCCAAGATTGTAAGCACACTATTTAAGTGTCCCTATTTTTGGGCCTTTGCCCCCTCCCCCCATTATTTATGGATTTGTCCAGATTTTTGCTCTAAGAGGTTGGGATGTATGTGAGGCAGACATCTAGACATTCTGCAAAAACCTGTACAGTTGAGGGGTATAATCATACTGCACTTTCACAAAGCAGGGGGTGTGTGACAGTACCTGTCACACACCTCCTGCATTACTTCCTATTTAATTACTAAACTTTAAACTGCTTTTTCATACCGAGACTTGTATTTTCTCTTTGTGAGTGCTCTTTCTATGCATTTATTGTGAGGGTTCTGTGTACTGCTCAGTTGGCATAATCTTGATAGAGGCCTGCTGTTGTCCAGGCCTGCTAGTTTTGTTTGTTGAGTTTGCTGTGTTTCTGGCAGCCATTTTCTGCTGATAGTCTGTTGTCTTCATTATTATTGAGAGTAACAGGGTTTCCTGATCTTCTGTAGCATGAGTGATTGGATAATAGCAGGGGCTAATAGGACTGAGTAGTAATTCTATCTTGATTCTTCCATCCTGTCTGGTATATAAACCCTGTATCTGTAAAAGGCTGTGCTTGTATTTACCAGGCTGTGGATTGTGATTCATTACTGAGACTAAACAGAAATTCCTTAAGATTCTAAGAGCAGGATAAGTTATTTCTTACACTTATTTCATTGAATTGTACTTATGTAACACTTATAATTTAACTTATAATTGTGCTATACAGTTAATCTACTACATTTTGCACTGTTATAAAGCTTTTTTTACTGCTTCGCTGCATTTATGTACTGTTGTATACTGTTTTAACTGTATTTTTCATTGCTAGATACTGTTTCATTACTGTAATTGCATGTTTACTGAATTACTTAACTGTAAACTGCTTCTTCATACTGATAGTTGTATTTTCTGTTTGTGAGTGCTCGGTCAGTGCTTTTCTGTGCATTTTTGATTTTTTGAGGTTTCTGTGTTCTAGTTAGGTATCATATAACTGATTTGTTTGCAGTTAAAAGAATTCTCTAGTGTCTCCTTTCTCCTTTATCTGTTTAAAACTTTCATTTAGTGGCTACAGCTAGTAGCTGTAATAGTTTCCTATCCCCCTCCATATAGTTGTCTAGTTCTTATAATTGGTGGTTTTGCAGTTGCCTGCCCATACTGAATATTTGATCTGGGACACTCCTCCCAGTCTAGTGTCATTAGTTCATTCTACCTAACAGAGAGAGAACATTTGTGAAGGTCAACCCACTTAGATTCTTAACCTGGAATTGACTTCTTTTCCAGCTTTCTCCTTTTCTACTTTACTAAAAAAAAAAAAAAAATAAAAAAATAAAAAAAAAATTCTAAGCTTGTTTCCCCCCTTTCCTGTAACAAGTCTAGTCCAGATACAGATTTGCTTTATCCATGACTGTTTGTAAGCTCCTGAGCCCCCAAGCCTTTCTGTGCTGGAGGGAAGCCTTTAGTTTATCAGTGGGAGTGGTAAGCACTAGGTGACCTATCTACCACATAAGGAGTGGTTTCTGGCCCAGAAATTGTAGTTATTGGCTGTTTGGGCAGTTTTTCCATCTCTCAACTTTCTGATTTAAAAGCCCACATTTGCACTTGTATCTCCTATTTCCTGTAACTAGTCTAGTCCAGATATAGATTTGCTATATCAAGGACTGTTTGTAAGCTTCTGAGCCCCTCCAAGCCTTTTTGTACTGAAGGGAAGCCTTCTAGCTTATCAGTAGGAGTGGTAAGCACTAGGTAGCCTATCTACCACAAGAGGAGTGGTTTCTGGCCCAGATTTATGGTTTATTGGCCTTTTGGGCAGTTTCTTCCATCTCTTTCAACCTTCTGGCTTAAAAGCCTAGGTTTGCGCTTGTTTTCCCCCTTTCCTGTAACTAGTCTAGTCCAGATACAGATTTGCTGTGTCCAAGACTGTGAGCTTCTGAGCCCCCCAAGTCTTTCTGTGTTTTAGGGAAGCCTTCTAGCTTATCAGTGGGACTGGTAAGCAATAGGTAGCCTATCTACAACAAGAGGAGTGGTTCCTGGCCCAGAAATTGTAGTTTATTGGCTGCTTGGGCAGTTTTTCCATCTTTCTCAACTTTCCGGTTTAAAAGCTCATGTTTGCTCTTTTTTCCTGCCTTTCCTGTAACTAGTCTATCCAGAAACAGACTTTTTGTATCTAGGATTGTTTGAAAGCTTCTGAGTGGTGCCAGAGCCTGCTATTCAATTTTTCCCATAGATCCACTAGTTCTCTCCTCTCCTGCACTTATACTAGCTTATTAGTCTAGCACTTTACCAGACTTCTTGTAGCAATTATTGTAGCACACAAGTGCTACCAGCACTAAATGTTCTACAAGCAAACAGATCTAGTACTTATTATCAATGCCCACCCCACCAGGCATGTCTAAAGGTCAGTTCCCTGTGCTTTTTCCTATTGATCTGGTGAACTTGGGCATCCTGAGGCAATGTAGCAACTGCCTCGTACATCAACAACCCTCTCCTCTTACCTTCCAACACTCAGACTTGCGAGAGATGCACTTATATATCCAAATTGGAAGCCACACACTCTCTAGCCAAGACTGGAATAGCTGGTCAAGAGGAGAAGGTCAACACTTGCACCACACCACATGGAACACATAGCCCTTCAGAACACGCACCAGCATTGCCTTCACATAAAAACACAAACCACACACCCACCTTCATGGAGGTTCTCAATAAAAATCTACCCAAGCAGCAGAGCCCTCCAAGACAGAAATGCACTTGACCACCACAACACAACACTAACCATAAGACACATAACTCTCCTAAACAGTGTGCCTCTCAATCAAAGCCCCAAAACAAAACAGCATGCCCAACACACTAGTCATAGGTGACTCGATAGTGAGGCACACTGATGTCCCACTCACTAGGTTGAATAAGGAGAAAGTAACAGTCAGCTACCTGTCAGGTGCCAGGATCTGACACATAACGCATGCACTCAGGTCGCTCAACAACAGGTACAAATATGACCCTGTCATTGTACATGTGGGTGTGAATGACCGGAGATGTACCTCCCTGGACTACATGAAAAGAGACATGGAGGAGCTCTCAGATTATGTAGCCCAGGGGGGTATGACCCTAGCCCTGAGCAGCATCCTTCCATCACCCAGAATGATACCTCAGTACAAGCAGAAAATGATTGATTTCAACAATTGGCTAAGTTTCTGGTTTCATTCTAAGGGGATCCAGTATCTGTCTGCTGGGATGACATGATTGACAGACCTTGATGCTTTGTCAGAGATGGCCTGCATCTGTCACCACTGGGCTTCTGGATACTGGCCAAGGCTCTTGCCACCCCTATAGTACCTTTTTTATGTGGTGTTCCAAAGACCAGATTACCACTGTAACAGCTACAAACAAATGCAATCTGAGGGTCATGTTGCCCAATGCTAGAAGTCTAAATCTCAAAATGCACTCACTTGAGGCACTCCTTAAAATGGAGAACATTGACATTTGTGCTGTAACAAAGACCTGGTTCAAAGCAGCAGAAAGCACCCCTGCACTACCAGGCTAGAACTCATTCCACACCATTCGGCCCCAGAACTTAGACTGAAGCTTCAAAGACAGTGGTGTCTCCATATTCATAAAGCATGTGCACACCTCCAGACTGGTAGCCCAACATAACGCATCAGAGATACTTCAGGTGCAGCTAACATTGGGTAAAACAGAGATTCAGGTCGTAGCCTGCTATAGATCCCCAACCATGTCCCAAGACTCAGACTACATGTTCTTAAGCACCCTGGAGAATATTAGGGTCCAACCTAACACTCTCTTACTAGGCAACTTCAACTACTCCTCCATTAACTGGATAAACTACTCATGTACCAATATACTCCACTTTCCTGGAGTTCATTAATTCCAATGCCCTGGACCAGCTCATTCTTACCTCCACTAGAGGTAGCAACATCCTTGACCTGGTCATTACTAACATGGGCGACCATTGCTCTACACCAATAGTCAGCTCCTCCCTGGTTAGATCCGACCACAAACTAATCACCTTGGAAATCCATATCACTCCCACCCCCCACCCCCAGCAAAGGTAACCACCATGAAAAACTTCTCCAAAGCTAACTTTGGGATCCTAAAAACAGAAGTGGCTAACTTCACGGCACCCATGCAAATGGAGAATAGTTGCGTGTCTGCAGAATCAGACACCAATGCACTGTACAAACACGTACACAAATGCATGGATCTCACTATACCAAATAGAACCAAGACACTCTCCTCCAAAAAAAGGAAGCCAGTCTGATGGTTCCCTGCCATAAACAAACTCTATAACAGAAGGAGGAAACTGATGCAGAATAAGGTGAAGTCCCAAGATGGGAAAAAACTCCTTTATCTACCACAACAAAAAGTTGAGGTCCCTCATCAAATCCTCTAAAGCTAGGTATGAAAATAGAATTGCAGCAGATAGTAAAGACAACCACAAGGCCTTTTATAGTTATGTAAAGAATCTCCACTGCAATACCCAGATTTGCTCTGAGCTACTGCACAATGGTACCTCCTATATGAGCCAACAGATACTGCCAGTATACTGGCAGACAGATTCAGTGCCAACTTTACCGCCCTCTCCCCCCCCAAAGGACCAATTGCAATACCAGTAGATTTCCAGGCACCCAGTATTACTGTTGCACAGGTTAAAACAGCACTGTCCAAGGCCAAGAATACAGCTTCTATGGGACCTGACAATATCCCTGGTTGTGTTCTGCATGAACTACAGAGTGAACTGGCACCTCACTTGTGTGCTCTGTTCAATCACAGCCTCAACTCAGGCTTTGTCCCTGGCAAATGGTGCACTGCTACAGTTATACCTCTCCACAAAGGAAGAGCGATTACAGATCCTGGGAACTATCGCCCCATTAGCCTAACGAGTCTGATATGCAAAGCTATGGAATGCATCATCATGGACCTAATAAACAAGGATATAGGGAATCTCCAAACTCTGGATCCCACAGTTTGGTTTTGTGAAGGGTAGATCATGCCTGCTAAACTTGGTCGACTTCTTTGAGTCAGTCACCAGAGCTGTGGATGAAGGCAAGGTGGTTCATACAGCCTACCTTGATCTGGCCCAGGCTTTTGATACCATTCCCCACTCAGGAGTCATAGAAAAACTCACTAAGCGTGGCATCGACCCATATATCATTAGGTGGGTTGCAAACTGGCTTGCAGATAGAACCCACAATGTGAAAGTAGCTGACTCCAAGTCAGACTGCCGATTAGTCACGAGTGGAGTCCCACAGGGTTCAGCTCTGGGTCCTCTCCTGTTTGGTGTCTACTTCTCTGAAGTCCAGGCCAACACGAAGGGACTCTGGCTGACAATGTTCACAGACGATTGCAAGTTAGGAGCTATTATTAACTCCCCAGGTGATGTTGACATCCTACAAAATGACTTCACCGTGACCAACAACTGGTGTCAGAACCATGGTCTTAAGCTCAATGCCAAAATTTGTGTCGTCATCACCTTTGGGAAAAACTTGGTTCCCATGAATTACCACATTGATGGTAGTCCACTGAACACAGAAGATATTATAAGATATCTGGGAACACAGGTTGACAGCAACCTCTCTTTTGATCACCACATTGCTACTGTGGTCAGAAAGTATTTCTATGTGGCACATCTCATTACTAAGTGTTTTGCATCCAGGAAGAAAGAGGTCATTGTCTCCCTGTACTCTTTCCTCATTAGGCCAATCATTGAGTACAATGTCCCATTTGGCATGCACCTCACTAGACACCTGCAACAACTGGAGAGGCCACAAAAGTACCTCACAAAGAGGATCCTATGCCTTAAATACGTGTTCTATATGGACAGACTAAAAAAACTTCAACTATTCTCTGTCTCAAATCACCTACTTAGATGCAATCTCTGCTTGACTTACAAAGCCATGTCTGATCCAGCTCTGTAAGAAATGCTACCTCTAAATAAATCCCAATCCCACCACACCACATGCTCCAGAGACCTCAACCTCATTACCACAATTAACAGAACATGCTGGAGGGACAGGTTCATAACCCAGAGACTGCCCATTCTATGGAACAGACTTCCCATACATGTCAAGCAGAGCACCTCGCTGACCCTCTTCAAGAGAAATCTTGATGAGTGGATGGGAAACAGAAGATTCACCCGGGGATAACACCAATGACTCTACTCGACAGAGGCACTGAGAACTAAGGTCAGGTGACACTATGCCAGGGTAATCCTATGGCTAGGCTTGTAAAGGCCCTAGGGTCATTAGCCTAGTACACACCTATGAAACTATGAACATAGCTGCTTTCTGAAAGCACTTGGAAAGTGCTGTATGGCACTTTGACAATGCAGTGGATGTGTGACAGTACTTGTCACACATACCCTGCATTTATTTCATAATCTCCTATTTATTTCAGTGTTCCCAGACACTGTTTTACTATTATATTTGCTTTCAGTGTCCGTGGACACTGAACTGCATTTAAAAAGTGCCGTATGGCACTTTGAGAGTGCAGGGGTCATGTTAGATGTGCGGGCAGTACTTAAACACGCCCCCTGCACTCAGTACTGTTTGGGTATGCTTAGCCTTAGCAGTAGTGTGCCCTCATGAATATGCAAGGCACCCTGCTGTTAAGGCTATGTGGAAACCGACATGGTTTATTGAATCCTGGGGATAGACTTGTGGGTTTTCCTTCACCTGTGACTTGTTTGTGATAAGAAGAATTACTGTAATTTACAGTGCTGTTAGAATTCTGATAGTCATGTAGAAAGTAGTGTTGTAGTGTTTCTAAATGTGGGCTTGTCTCTACATTTTTATCGGAAGTATCTAAAGTAATTTGACAAATGTTTTGTGTGTTCCCATCAGTAGTGGCAGAGTGCAGAGTACTGTAAGGCAAGTTAAAGGTATATGCCCTTTTCCCCACTGTAGTCCAATCCTGGAGTTATTATATGTAATTAGGGGGTTGTTGGGGACACAGCCCCCCACCTTGCTAGTTTGGTTATACATTGTCCCATTTCTGTTATAGAGGGTTAGTAAGTAGTTTTTAAGATCTGAAAAGGGTTAGTAATTGGTGTTCTTAGTGTGCTTGTCTATGGTTTAAAATATAGTATGTTGAAATTTTGCATTGTAAGCTGTCGGTGAAATGGGAGTCATTCAAATGAGTTGTCAGTCAAATGAACTTTAGGTCAACTGGGTGTCGGTCAAATGGGTGTCAATCAAATGAGTTTTAGGTCAAGAGAAGTAGATCCATATATATATATATATATATATATATATATATATAAATATATATATATTTACACACACACACACAAACACACACCACACACACACATATACATCTCTGTTTCCCCCTATATTTATACATACACATATACATATCATATACACACACACACATCTACATATATATATATATATATATATATGTGTGTGTGTGTGTGTGTGTGTGTGTGTGTGTGTGTGTGTGTGTGTGTGTGTGTGTGTGTGCACGTGTGTGTGTGTGTGTGTGTGTGTGTGTGTGTGTGTGTGTGTGTGTGTGTGTGTGTGTGTGTGTGTGTGTGTGCATGTCTGCATTGCCCTACATACTCCAATCATGGAGAGTAAAGCTGCACTATACCACATATAATGTTGGACAAAGGTCCAAAGGTAAGCACTCAACATTAGATAATGCAGTTACAAAATGTGGAAGTGAACAGAATAACATGTGTTGCATTTGGAGGAATATTGGGATATCTGAAGTTCAGATTTATTGCACTCTTCTCATGTGTTAATGATGCCACATTTGACAGAAAGTCACAATTTAGTCTGAAACACACATAAATATGAGTCACACCTGTGTACTTGCTTTAAACATCTAGATGGTGGAGAGGCATACTACGTCTTCCTAAGACAGCATGTGGAAACCTTGAAAATATATGGCACAGTATACAAATATGTGCATATATTGTGAAGCCATATGTTTGTGTCTATGCCAACAACAACAACCACATTCACTACATCCCCCTGTGTCTGCTGGATTTCATCAGCCATACATCAACAACTGACAAAGTTGTGTAATGTATAATTTAGTGTGCTCAATCATGGACTGGGCAAATTGATTTTGGCCACAGGCTTGCCTATCCAAATGCAAGCAGATACATATGCCCAAAATGGGTACCACTGTCACATAGCTAGGCTAAAAAACAGTTATCTGACTGCTAGGCTACTAGCTGCAGATGACAGTAAGAAGTGATGTGACTCTGCAGGCCTCCCAAGCTGCTCAACGCAGGCCTTTGTTAGGTCCTCTAGGATTAGTTCACCTGCAGTCATTTATAAAGCAGACTCGAGCCGTGGTGCCTGCGTTAAGTAATGTGATCTGTTGTTTATAAAACTAGATAGATAGGGGCTCTAGTCTCACTCCACCCCACTTGGTGTGTGTGTGTGTATGTGTGTGTGTGTGTGTGTGTGTGTGTGTGTGTGTGTGTGTGTGTGTGTGTGTGTGTGTGTGTGTGTGTGTGAATGTGAGTGTGTGTGTGTGTGTGTGTGTGTGTGTGTGTGTGTGTGTGTGTGTGTGTGTGTGGGTGTGTGGGCATCTACCTACAGAACAAGTATAAATTACAAACTGCCATGGTTTTGCACTGTTTTGGGCCATGCATTTAATGCAGGCCTCCAAACTCTTGTCCTCCACAAGGCCTGCTGATGTCATCTAACAAAAGATTACCTAAAGCCAAATTAATGTCAGAAAAATTGAGCTGTGGCATGTGCGATTCATTCTGAAGTATGTAAACTTATATAGGTAGGGGTTTTATTCCCACTGCAGCCAACTCGGTGTGTGTGCTTTGCAGTGTTCTGTAAACAAAGATAGGTAGTGTTACTATTCTCACTGCAGCCACCTTGGTTTGTGTGGATGTTAGCATTTTACATCAGCCTATGGGACGCTGTCCACTTCTCTTTGACAAACATTGCTAATGCCATTAGCAATAGATTATTGTTTGTGCATATGTCAAAACAGGCTACGGTTAGGCAGTGGCCTGACAGATGCTTACATGTAAGATGTTATTAACTTTATGGTGTCATTCTAAGGTAAAACATTACCTGACAGTATGGGATAACATGGTGGATTGATTACACTGCTTTGCCAGGCATATGGCCCTTGCCTGAACCATAATCCTGTAATTAGGCAGGGTCACAAGAGCATGCTTACAAATGTGATAGTGTACAACTCCAGCAAAATAAGGGTCATGCTGCTACATCTTTGGAGTTCACAGCATAACATACACTCTCTGTAGGCATTCTTTGCACTGAATATGTGAATGTATGTACATGCCCAGAAAACTTGTTCAACTTTGCAGTAAGTACTTTGGCCTTGCAATGCATTTCAAACAACCAGATAACAAATGGATGTTGTGTGAACTAATGTGGGACTACAGTTTTGCATTCCTGGAACCAAAATGTACAGTATGACATACACAGGATATGCTGGCAGTACAGGACCATCTTTTAAAGGTGGACACACCTCTGCAGTAGGCCTCACATCCATGTCAAGCAGATCACCCCCATTACCCTATTGAAGGGCAGGCTGCATGAACTACTGTGAAAGTGTTATCTACCATGGATCACTGGTGCTGTGGACGTTGCTAGACCAGCCTTGGACATCTATGTTACCTGACATTAAACATTATATTGTGATGCAGCAGCTATGCTCCTAATCACCATCAGGTCAGTACCCTAGTCACATTTTATAAACCTTTGAACCCAAGGCATAATACATGCAAAATTGAACCGATTGGTCAGGTTGCTCTTCAAGACATCTACCTTGAAAAGGCTACAGCAAGCTTGCAGACAAGCTTGCGGACCCTTGCATCATCTGGAACAAGAGTGTGGATCAACAAACAGGCTGTGGCCTGCTTCTTATCTTGCAATTGGTGATAAAGTTTTGCCTCTGGTGAGAGAAAAAGCAAAGAAACATTGTATGCCAGCAGAGTGAGGTCGTGGTTTGGTCAGCAGTAGTAGTAGCCAGGTAGTAGCCATTCATGCAACTCCCCTCTTTTCAGCATTCTTGACAAGGTAATTCTTTGTTTTCAATAAGCACTGCTTGATTTGTTTCTAACTTCAGAATAACTGCCTAAATACTTCATCCTTAAATTTTCATGGCCTATGTATTAGTTTCCCTTCAAGTGTTTGGCAGTTCTCTGTACTGAGTCAGACACCTTGAGTAGCATTTTTCCTGGGAAAGTATGATGGAATTTACCCCAATACCGAGTTGCACACAGGAAAACTAGCCTGTAGTGACAAGCACAATCCCCATATTTGAAAACAGATACATTGATTGATATTTTCAATACAACTGCTTAATCAATAAAAAAGGGTCTGTTGCCATGGATATGAACTTTCCCACTGTGACTGCTACTACCTTAGTGGATATGGGTATCCTGAGGCAATGCAGAAATTGCCTCATGTTTGCCAGCAATCAGTTCATTCTCAAACAAACCGATACGGTATGTGAGGGATATATTTACACAATGCCACTGGAGGCAAAGCTGTCACATGAAAGTACTCCTAATGTCAATAAGGTAGTCAGTAGTACACACGCCGCACCCATCACACACAATTCAAAGCAGACATATACTGAGGCACTGAAATGTAACCTTCATAAATCACAAAGACCTCATAGATGAAGTACAGATAACAAATACCCTCAGCATCCCCAAATGCACTCTGTGAAAACAACAACTGTTTCAACACATAGAGCTACATCTCCTGGAGGCTTAACTTAAAAGCCTACAAGGCAAGCCACCACACAATCTAACATTCTAGTCAATGGTGAATCCATTGTGAGACAAATGTCCCTCTCACCAAGCTGAGTAAGGAGAAAGGCATGGTCAGTTGCTTAACAGGGGCTAGGATCCACCACATTATGCATGCATTAATGTCATGGACCACGAGTAACACAAACTCAGCATGTTAGAAATACAACTATATCAACAGCCTTGAATACATGCTCTATCGCATACCACTCAGTACATATGACAATGAGCAGGTTGTCAACATGCACACCTCACCTCACCTCCCACTTCACCCAAACCCACATCACACATACCTAAACATGTGGAGGTCCTCACCAGAAACATAAATAAACACCAAAGATCTCCCAAACACAAACACAAGCATGCTACACATAATACTTCCACTGCAGAACACAACACACATAATAACTCTCACACCAGTGTCTCACCTGTCAAGCTCTTAAGGCAAAACACAAAACAAAGCATATTAGTCATAGGTGATTCCATTGTGAGACACACAGATATCCCTCTCACCAGGGTGGATAAGGAGAAGATCATAGTCAGCTGTCTATCAGATATCATGATCTGCCATATCACACATGCACTCACGTATCCCAAAAACAAGTACTGCTGTAACTCTATCATAGTCCATGTTGGTGTGAATGACTTGAGACATACCTCTCTCTGGACTGTATGAAGAGAGACATGACTGAACTCTTGGACTATGTGTCTCAGGCAGGTATGTCCCTAGCCTTAAGCAGCATTTTACCTTCACCTAGGATGATGCCTCAATACAAACAGAAAATGATTGACCTCAATAATTAGTTTAGTTTCTGGTGTCATTCTAAGGGGATACTGTATCTGTCAGCCTGGGATGACATGATCAAGAGATCTTGATGCCTTGCCAGAGATGGTATTCATCTGTCATCCCTGTGATTTTGGCTAATGGCCAATGCACTTGCCACCCCATAGTGCCTTTTTTAGGCAGTGTCTCAAGGACAAAATTCCTAATGTGAAAATTCCATATAAAAACAATCTCAAGGTTATGCTACTAAATGCTAGGAGTCTTAACATGAAACTGGAAGCAGTCCTTACCTTGGAAGACTTAGACATTTGTGCAGCCATGGAGATTTGGTTCAAGGCTCTGGATAGCACCCCAACCATACTGGGCTACACCTCCTTCCAGATGTTCAAACCACAAAGTGAAGGCATGAAAACTAAATGAGGCAGTGTATCTATATTCATTAAAGATAAATACACCTCCAGATTGGTTAAACAGTAGGATTCCCTGGAGATACTTCAGGTGCAATTAACTGTTGATAGGACACCTGTTCAAGTCATTGCCAGATGCAGGACCCCTCTGTGAATCAAGACACCCACTCTGCCTATTTAGATCTACTTGAGTCTATTAAGATACATCCAAACACCATGGTTTGGGTGACTTTAACTACCCACCCACTGACTGGGTAAATTACTCATGCTCTAACTCACTTACCCAAAGGTTCCTTGACTTCATTAACTCCAGTGCACTGGATCAGCCTGTTGACACCCCCACAAGGGGTGCCAACATCCTGGATCTGGTGCTTACCAATATGAGGGACCACCATAGCACACCAACTGTGAGGCCTTCCCTAGTGAGATCTGGCCACAAATCGGTCACATTGGAAGTAACTATCACACTTACCCCCCCAGCAGCAAATAAACTTAAACACTTCTCCAAAGCAGATTATTACCTCTTACAGGATGGTATAAATAGCTGTACTGCACCTCTCCCCTTCAGATGGAAATCGCAACTATGACGAGTTCTACACCAATGCTTTATACAAACACCTGTATAACTGCACTGACTCAGACATACCCAATAGGACCAAAATAAGCTCTTCATGGAAGAGAACATCTGACCAGTGGACAACTGCCATTAACAGACTTTACATTAAAAGGAAGAAATTGCTGTCTAAGAGTAAGAGCGAGTAAGCCCTAAAATGGAAATACTCCCTCCTCATCTTAAACAAGCAAATAAGACTTCCCGTGAAGTCCTCCAAAGCAAACTATGGATCCAAATTAGCTCCCTCAATTAAGGACAACCATAAGGCATTCTTTAATTACATCTGTAACCTAAAAGGAAAGGCCCAGATTTGCGCCAAACTGTTAGTCAACGATACCACATATACTGAGCCTGTGGACATAGCTAACCTGTTAGCCGATAGCTGACAGGTTCTGTGAAAACTTCACTCCCCTGTCCCCGCCACACATGCTCCATGACATCCCTACCACCTTTTAACTTATATGTCTAAACAGTAGATCATAAATGCCCTCTCTAAGGCCAAAAGCACAGCATCTATGCAACCTGATAACATCCCAGGCTGCATCCTACATGGGCTCCAACAAGAATTAGCAACACCATTGCGTACTCTTTTCAATCATAGTCTAAACATTGGCTTCATCTCAGCTGAATGGAAAATGGCTCCCATTATTCCCTTGCACAAAGGTGGTGCTTTCACTGACCCTGGGAACTGTAGACCTATTAGTCTGACTAGCCTTATCTACAAGGCCATGGAGCGAAGCATCATGGACCTTATCAATAAAGATATAGGTAAGCTCCAAACACTTTCCCCTACTCAGTTTGGACTTGTCAAAGGGAGATCATGCCTGTTAAACCTTGTGGACTTCTTTGAGACAGTCACTAAGGCCCTGGATGAGGGAAAATCTATGCATACAGCCTACCTAGACACTAACCCCACTCAGACATCATTGACAAGCTCACCCAGTTAGGTATCAACCCTTATATCATTACATGGGTTGCTAACTGGCTCACTGACAGAACCCACATAGTCAAAATAGTGGGAATGCACCTCCAACGGCAGACCTGTAACCAGTGGTGTTTCACAAGGATCTGTCCTGGGACTTCTTCTGTTTGGAATCTATTTCTCCAAAATACAAGCTAAAACTAAAGGTCTGTAGTTGACAAAGTTTGCTGATGACTGCAAACTGGGAGAGGTCAAAGACTCTCCAAACAATGTTAACATCCTACAAGAGGGTCTTGCACAAACAAATAATTGGTGCCAAAGGCATGGCCTTAGCCTCAATGCAAAAAAATGCATTAGCATCCCTTTTAGTAAGTGCGATGTTCCTGCTAACTACTACATCAATAACAAAACCCTACATACACACTCACTGGTGAGAGACCTGGGCACACAGGCTGACAGCAACTTTACCTTTGATCACCATGTCTCCACAGTGGTAAGAAGGGCATTCTATATAGGTCATATGATAAGTATGGGCAGTGCATCCAGAAAAGAAGAAATTATAACCTCTCTGTACTCTCCACTCATCAGGCCAATAATGGAGTACAACGCCCCTTTAGGTATGCAGCATTCCAAGCACCTGCAGCAACTGGAAAGACCACAAAGGTTCCTTGCAAGTATAATTCAAGGTCCTCAGCATCTGTCCTATGTGGATCATCTGAAATCACTGACACTTTATTCTGTTTCTTACAGACTACTCAGAGGCAATCTATGCCTTGCATATAAGGCACTCTTTGACCTGGCTTTATTGGAAATTATGCATATTTGCAAATAAAATGGTACACAGATTACTCACTCTAAAGACCTTAACCTGGTATGTGACATTAATAGAACAAACTGGAGGGACAGATTTGTCTCCCAGAGGTTACCACACCTTTGGAATGGACTCCCACTTTATGTCAAACAGAGAAACTTATTTGCCCTCTTCAAGCACAATGTGGATGATTGGATGTGTAACTATTGATTCACCCCAGGAGTTCCACCTGTGTCCTTCTTGGACAATGGCAATTGGTGCTGATCATGGAAATAAGGGTAGAACTTGGCTAGGCTTTAACAGCCCTTTGGCCGTTAGCCTAGTAACTTCCTATGGTCCTATGATATGACTCAGTGATAGTCCATATGGCAGTACATGACCTGAGACATACTTCCCTATACTATACTTAGAGAGACATATTTGAGCTCTTGGAATATTTGTCCTAGGCTGGTGTGAGCCTAACATTTGCAACATTTCACCTTCTCCAAGGATGATGCCACAATACGAACAAAGATCATTGATGTTAGCAATTGGCTTGGTTTCTGGTGTCATTCTAAGGAGGTGCATTATTTGTCAGTATAGAATAAGGTGTTCAACAGACCAGGCTGCTTTGGCAGGGATGGTCTGCACCTCTCCCCTATAGGTTTTTGAATATTAGCTAAAAATCTCTTTTCCCATAGTGCCTTTTGTAGGCAATGCCATTCTGAAACTACTTCTGACACAGCATGTCAAAAACAAGAAAATCTGAAGGCATTACTGCTAAATGCTAGGAGTCTAAACAAGAGACTTCACTCCTTAGAAGATGTCTTCTCCCTAGAGAATGCTGATATCTGTGTGGTCACTGACACATGGCTTAAAGCCATGAAGAGCATACATTGAGCACACCAACAGTGCAATGTTATTATGTCTTCAACACATTTAGACCAGCCAATTCACAGGAAGGGACTAAAGGTGGAGGTGTCTCTATGTACATCAAAACTAAATATACTTCAAGGCTGGTTGAACAAGACAATGCACTTGAACTGCTGCATGTTCAAAGCACCAAAGGCAAAATCCAATACTAATTCCATGCAAGCTATAGGCCCCCCTCTATGACCCGGGAAACTCATACCATGTATTTAAACTTATTAGAAACACTAACCATCAAACCCAATAACATATTCTTGGTTGACTTTAATTACCTCACTATTAACTGGGCATCCTATACAACACCAAACATACAGCCACAGAGATTCCTAGAATCTGTAAACACAAACTCCCAGGAACAGATAGCCAATACACCAACAAGGGGTGCAACCACACTGGATCAGGTCCTCACCAATATAGGAGAGTCATGCACACCCCCTACTGTAATGTCTTCCCTGGTAAGGTCCAAACACAAAGTGGTCTCCTTTGAAGTAAAAATAAAACATGGACCCCCAGCTAAAGATGGAATATTCAAGAACTACTCTATGGCTAACCTCCAGCTGTTACATGATAACCTGGCAAAATTTCAAGCCCCCATAAACAATAAGAACACTGCGGCCTATGCAGAAGTGTTCATAGAAACCCTGTACAAGCATGTTAATAGCTACATAAAGGCAGCTGTACCCACCAGGGAGAAGTACAGAACTAACTCAAAATCAAGCCACCCTGGAGGAATCACAGAATAAGTAGGATTTATAACAGAAGGAAGAAACTCATGGCAAAACTTAGTAGGTGCAGCACACAACAGGATAAAAGCACTCTCAAGCTAAACAAAGAACATCAGAGGACAAATAAAGTCTACCAAAACCAAATTTGAGGTAAGTTCAGGCTCCCAGGCCAAGGACAACCACAAAACATACTTTAGCTATTTCCAAAAACTCAAAGGCAATACACAATTGTGTGCACATCACATTGTAAATGGAACCATCTATAATGAGTTAGAAGATATAGCAAACCTCCTGGCTGATAAATTCAGCCCCACCTTTACCCCTCTCTCTCCCCCTCAACCTTCCCTCAGGAAATACCATCAAATATAAGTCCCCCTACTATCATTAGGGAACAGGTCCTTAATGATCTCTCTAAGACCAAGAACACTGTATCAATGGGCCCAGACAATATCCCAGGATGCCTTCTAAATAGCATGAAACATGACCTATCAGGGCCTCTGGAATTACTATGTAACTGTAGCCATGAAACAGGCTTCATGCCTCATGAATGGAGAACAGCAACAGTCATCCCTCTGCACAAAGTTGAGCCATCTACAGACCCTGGAAACTACAGACCCAGAAGTCTCACTAGTCGTATATGTAAACCCATGAAAAAAATTATTATGGAGATGATAAATAGAGATGTAGTACAGCTCAAGACACAGGACCAAATGCAGTTTGGTTTTGTCAAGGGCAGATCATGCCTACCCAACCTGGTGGACCTCTTTGAGAAGGTGACCAAACCAAGAGATGAGGGGAAAATGGTTCACGCTGCCTACCTTGACCTGACAAGGCATTTGACACTATAACCCCATCAGGCATTGTTGACAAACTAAACAGGTTAGGTACAGGCCTCAATGATGAGGTTGTTTATCACCACAAAAAAATGGTGGCCTATGACATGGCATGTATAAAGTTTCCTGAAATACATGTAAGGATCACATGCACAGGAGTAAACTATGTAGAAATACAGCAGTAAAGGAAGGATATCAGTATTCACCACTTGATTACACATTTCATATTCAACAGTGTGCTAAACATGCAAAGGTTGTGGATGCAAATAGGACAGTAGCAATAGTGAGATATTCCTGTATGTGCCATCTCAGATACTCACGTATACTAACACACCCAACACAGGAGTCCACTGTAGTGTGCCCCATAGCAGGACCCCCCCCCAAATAATATGTATAAACAATAATGCAAACAAAATAACACCATACTATTACAACTGTTATCAAAGGAAGTAGCCGGGAGACCTATGTACCTAGTTATCACATAGCATCACACCCTTGGTGTACTCTACATCCTCTGTACGTATAATAGGGCTGGAGATCAATGCCATGTCATCAGTACAGTTCTAACAAAGGCTTACTGATGATCCCCATTCTCCATAGGTACATTCAAACATATGCATCATGTTGGAAACAAAATGGATACATACCTGATGGAGTACAAGACAAATTGAACTGTGATTCTAACTGCGTTGTGTACATGGCGAAATGCTAATCATGTATGGTGTTCTACGTAGGTAAAACGGAATGCAGGCTCAGTGATAGAATCTATGAACACATATATGCTTTGGATAGAAATAAGCTTGACAATGCACTGGATAAACATTCCCATTCAACTGGAGTTTAAAGCTATTGACCAGATTCAAATTGATATTAGAGGTGGACATAAGGGACTACTTCTAGAGGAACGTGAATTGATCTGGCAATTAAGGCTGAATGCCTTTTGCAACCCAGGTTTGAACGAAGTATGTAACATTGCTTGTCTTCTTAAGTTGAAGAGTTTGAACAGATGAAATCATTATAATAACAAAATCTGTCTTAGTTGTTAGAGGGTACTATTTATTACAATACTTAGTATTTCTATTGTCATCTTTATTCTCATTTGTACTTTCTCATTAACCATCCAATTTTAGTTTAAACGGATGTTACATTTTTATGTACTGACAAGGTTTGCTACTATTGTTACAGCATTAACTTGTTAAACAGAAACATCAAACTTACTTTTTAAGAAAACAACACTTCATTGTGTTGTCACTTTAATCTTAGTGGTTTGTATAAAACTTCTGTTGGTTGATTGGTTTATCACTACCATGTGATGTTTTAACAAAGTTTTTAAAAAAAGTGATTTGTAACTTGGATGGTATCTGAAGAAGTTACTGTATTTTTGGTGACGAAAAGCGCTTCATTAAACAGTTACATATTTCATCATTTTATGGGCTTGCGGTCAACTCGTTTGGATTTCTGGTTTCTTGTCTTTCACCAGTTTGTTTTCAGTGTGTTGTTTATGGCATCTGGTGGACCTAATAGCCCTACTAGTCCAAGTCTGTTCAGTGCATCTCAACCACAGACAGAGTCCACAAACATTGCAGCTTTGCTAAATGCGTTGGCAAAGCGTATGGACTTGATTGCTACTCGCTTGGAGGTAGACGAGTCGCATTTAATTCAACGGGGTGTATCTCAGTCTAACAACACTCCACCATTAATAATCTCGCAGAATGGACCATTTATGCGAACTTCTAACCAGCAAAGTTTGAATTCTAACATCGTTGTGAGTGGTTCTCCTTCTGGGTTGATTCCTTTGGCCCAACAGGCACCTGCAGACATTAATGTGCATACAAGCACCAACAATACGAATAGAAATACAGCAACAAGTGTTATGGGACTTATAGGGGCTCCTGTCTTTAACGTTTGGTTAAATGATACAACAAAACTTGCAACAGGGTTCAAAAGGAACCAGGAGCACCTGGCCGTCAACAAGGACAACACCCAGGTTAGTCAGTACTTATTATCTGACAAATTGAAAATCTTTGACAAAAAACTTTTGAAATTAAAAAAGCTACAATTAGAAGTTGTGTACTTTAAAGAGTGTCTACTTGAAAGGGTGGTACCGAAGGGGTTGCGTTTCCCATCAATACCCCACAGGTTTAATAGCGGATTCACTTTTTCACCGTGAACTTAATTCCTTGTTTGATCAACAAGGTTTTGATCTTATGCAGTTGATAAACACAGAGATTATGGCCAATACAGACTTCTTTAGATATAAATACGACTACGACAGAACTTTCGCCAGTATAGACCAACATTTGGAAAGATTAAGGAGTAATAAAATCAAGAAAATGAAACGTGACCTTTCAGCTTATAATAATGGGTCTGCATATCCTAGACCCTCGACAGTGCAAGTATGACCAACTGATAGTGTTAACCATTCTATCCAACAAGAGACTACCAGCTTTGTTGTTTCGGAGGTGAGCGAGGGGGGAAAGTTTAGACACGAGCACTGTAAGACGGAGTGAACGCATTCGTAATAACAATGCACGCCCAGCTACGAACCAACAAGACGGTACTGGGAACACTGACAATCAAAATTTTCACAAAGGGAAACAGTTTGGTGCTATTCCAAAGAGACAATACTCTTAAAATCAGAGAGCCAAATGTGCAACAACAAACAGAGATGATAGCACAGGGTGATTACTCTAGGCTTAACATTGTAAAAAATTCTGTAGGGGATTTTAGTGTCTTTAACTATTCTACATTAAACATTGAGCCTGTGCTTACTGACCTTCTAGCTAGGGGTAATACGTTTGTACCTAGTAGGCGTATGAATTTGGTGCAAACTATTTTGGATTTGAAATGTTTTGTCAGGAAACTTAACCTAACTGTTTTATTTGGGAACACCGTAGTCAAGGACCAGCCTCTTAGGGTCTCTAGTACATATAAACCCCCCACTCCATCCAATTTTGAGTATATTCGAGAATATATGTGAATTAGACTTGAGGCACTTGGCATCTTCTGACAATTTTGTTATGAATAGACAGCAAGTTAAGGACAAGGTTACTTATGAGGAAGACCTAACGTTACAAATGCTGAGATGTGCACAAGTGAGGGCTGTAAAGCCAGATAAAGGATGGGGCTTAGCTATATTCGATCTAAATGATTATAACACTAGAATGTATATGGTGTTGAATAGTGATGCATACTCTAAATTTTCATTGAATGAAATGAATATAGCCTACAACCGTATTAGAGGCTATTTGAATGATCTATTTATAGAAGTTAAGATCGATATTGACACTTACAACTATATGACAATTTTGAGTCCTAAAACACCAGTCATGTCTGGTATCCCCAAGATACATAAAGACCTAACAAATCCACCCATGAGACCCCTTATCAATGGTAGAGGGTCTATTACCTACCCTTGTGTCAAGGTGGTGGACACTATTTTACAGAAGCATTTGAAATCTGAAACTCAAGTGTGCAAGGACTCTTGGAATTTCCTGCAGAAAATAAATGATATGGACTTTGACATCGAGAATAATTTTTTAACGATCAATGTCAAAGATCTTTATACTTCTATTCCCCACCTTGAAGCAGTTGAATGGGTGAGCTTATTGTTAAAAAATAAGGGGGCACCTGTGACTGAGATTCACCTAATTGAGGAACTCATAGATATAATTTTAACTAATAACTATTTCATTTTTGATAAAGAGTTCTTCTTACAAAAGAGGGGAGTTGCCATGGGTTCGCCATGTGGGGCCAGTTTGGCCAATTTAGTCATGGCATACTGGAAAAGGAAGTTTGTGTTTAATAACCCTTTACATATGACGAACCTTGTTTACTATACCCGTTTCTTGGATGACATTTTCATTGTATTTAGAGGGAATGCGTCTCAAGCTCAATCACTTGTGAATTATTTAAATCATACTACTCACTTTTTGGAATTTACATCTAATTTCAGTACCAAGTCAATTGACTATTTGGATATTAGTTTGACTAAGAATGAGGTGAACAAGAGATTAGTGTCAAGAATATACAGGAAACAAAACATATAGCAACTCTTTTCTCCATTTCACTAGCAGTCACCCCTTAGCAAAAAAACGCTCTATTGTCAAGGGTCAGTTGATTAAAGCAGCTAAAATGGTTTCTTTAGACACTGACTTCACCAATGAGTGTAACCTACTTAATAACATGTTTGAACAGCGAGGTGACCCTGTTGATTTAATTAATTCGCTAGTAGATGAAGTTTAATACAAAAGAAACCAAGGGGGAATTAGACCTATACTTAGTGCTCATACTATTAGTCCCCGGTTTAGTAGTTCACCTAATAACATCTTGAACCATAGTTTGGGCCAACAGATGGACATAAGGATTGACAACCCAATGTCCAACTATAGAATTAGTCTTATACCACTTATTGTAAAGACAGTTCTAAAGTGAGATGTATTTTATTTAAAAATTGGGAATTGATTAGTAATGACAACATTTTAGTTAAAAAATTGGGAAATAAACCAATTTTAATTTTTAGAAGGGGTACTAACCTTAAAAACTTTCTGCAGAGGAAAGTGCCAATTGATTCCAATAGGTTGAAAAGTATGTACACCTATGACACATGCAGGATGTGCCAACATGTAGAGGTAGGAAAGTCCTTTACGATCAGCCATATGAACTTCAACCTTGCTCACAAATTGAACTGTGATTCTAAATTTGTTGTGTACATGGCAAAATGCCAATCATGTATGGCATTCTACATAGGTAAAATGGAACGCAGGCTCTGTGATAGAGTCTATGAACACATATATGCTTTGGATAGAAATAAGCTTGACAATGCACTGGCTAAACATTCCCATTCAACTGGAGGGCATAGATTTAAGTTTAAAGCTATTGACCCAATTCAAATTGATATTAGAGGTGGACATAAGGGACTCCTCTAGAGGAACGTGAATTGATCTGGCAATTAAGGCTGAATGCCTTTTGCAACCCAGGTTTGAACGAAGTATGTAACATTGCTTGTCTTCTTAAGTTGAAGAGTTTGAACAGATGAAATCATTATAATAACAAAATCTGTCTTAGCTGTTAGAGGGTACTATTTATTACAATACTTAGTATTTCTATTGTCATCTTTATTATCATGAGCACTTTCTCATTCACCATTCGATTTTAGTTTAAACGGATGTTACATTTTTATGTACTGACAAGGTTTGCTACTATTGTTACAGCATTAACTTGTTAAATAGAAACATCGAACTTACTTTTTAAGAAAACAACACTTTATTGTGTTGTCACTTTAATCTTAGTGCTAATGTATAAAACTTTTGTTGGTTGATTGGTTTATCAGTACCATGTGATGTTTTAACAAAGTTTTTAAAAAAGTGATTTGTAACTTGGATGGTATCTGAAGAAGTTACTGTATATTTGGTGACGAAAAGCGCTTCATTAAACAGTTACATATTTCATCATTTTTTTGGGCTTGTGGTCAACTTTCTTGGATTTCTGGTTTCTTGTCTTTCACCAGTTTGTTTTTGGAGTACAATACTCCTCCTCTGTTGAAAGATACTGCTATACAAGTAAAGTGTCAATGAGTTACACATAAGTAACTCTCATACACACTGGTTTGCCTAGCTAGACGTTTTCCGTTTTATGATGGTTCTCATTAGCAATTGATTGCATCTGAACAATCTGTGGTTCCGAAATGCTAATTGCAGCTTACACAGCTGATTTGCAGTATAATCAACCAATCTCATGCAACTACTCAACAAGATATAAGGCCTCAATGTAGATCCCATCCCCTTTCTCATATGTTGGGGTGGAAAGTAGTGGGTAAAAATACAACATCAGCACAGAGAGAACGCTTGTAGCAGCTACTTTTTACATACAGATGTCTGTGCTACAGGCTGAAGCTGCTGCAGGCAATAGGCACAGAGAGGCTGAAAAATGTGCAGGACAACAGCACTTAAGAGTAACTGTTGGACCTGTGGCAGCCTTGGTGTACAGCCAGAGCCAGATTGAGGAACTCATCCCACTGGAAATTAAGGTATGTGTTTAAGGCAAGTATGTTAGCCAAAGTTATCATTACAGAGTAAAAGGCAACATGCTTGATGTGTCCTAGAATAAGGTAGGAGATACATTAACCATCATGTCAACTAGTTAAATAACTGCCAAGTCATGTGTTATGTCATGGTAGTCATCTGAAATGTGTGTGCTGGCAACCCTTGCTTCTAGCACGACCTCCATATAAGTATGTTACTTGTGCCGTGGTGGCTGTCTGTAATATCACTGGCAAAACATTATGGACTGCAGCCTAATATTACTGGGCCACATTTGAATTACCTACTTCAAATACCTCTGAGGATTCATGCTAATGCATAACCTGACATTCCATGCACTTCTAGGGCTGTAATAACAATAGTTAAAATGTGTTCCTATCTGTAGGCCTTTCATTTCCATTATTTAGAAGCAGACATTCCATCTGTACTGCTTTGGGTGGATAAATAGGTGATAAGACAGGCATGCATATCACAATTTATAGTGGTGATGTACACATACATGTACTTTAAATGCTAAACACAGCTGTATTTGAACCCAGGACCATGTGAATCAAAAATAAATGCTTTCATAACAGATTGAGCTACAGACTCAGTAATATAGAGGGTAGTGTTTTTACATTTCAGACTTATCTGTTGTTACATACATTACAAATATCTATTAGTATGTGTATGGCTTTACAGTGATATATCTATCTACCAGATTCCCAGTTAAATTCATATTTTCCATTCATCTTTTAACAGAATTGCAGTGTAATGTGGCACTATGTGCAGCATCATGTTGTTCTTCTTCTTTTGGCTTTTCCCGGTTAGGGGTCACCACAGCAGAACTCCAGTCCGCTAATGATTGGCAGTAGATTTTTTTACGGGTGCTGAGGTGCCAGCTCAACACCCAACCTTCAACGAAGGCACACTCATTCTACGCATGTCTTTCGAATGCAGGGAGAACATGCAGACTCCACACAGAAGGCACTCCAGCCAAGAATCGAACGGGAGAACCTCTTGCTGTGAGGCAACAATGCTACCGCTGAACCACCATGGCTCTATGTGCAGCATCATGTAAATATGCTTAATGACGAGAAAATGACAATTACTATGTTTTGCTTAAAACACCTGTGCTAATTAACTGGCTGTATAGCTTGGTGGAATGATTATTTAAAGAAAAGAAAATTGGGTAAATAGGAAAGTGGTGAAATGAAGTGCAGTCAGGGGGTAAACATAGTGAAAGACAGGTAGGAATGTGCAGGAAGGGAGTAGGAAAGAACCATAGCTATCCATTTCTTCCACAGCAGCAAGTGTGCACTTGCAAAGATTTTTAGCTGAATTTGGACTGTCTCCCACAGAGAGAGAGGTGGCAACAACATAAGTGTGTTGTCAAGCCTATTGGACAAAATTAAGTGTGTCCAGTAGACACATGCGCAAAATGAAGAGCTATATATGGACACATTTTTTTTTTCCAGTTCAGGTTAGGTGCCCTTTTTTTTTTTTTTTTTTTTTTTTTTTTTTGTAAGGAGAGAGTGGAATGTTAGGGAAGAGGCATAGATATGTATGGGGAAGGTAAGTTGGGAAGATGAGAAAGCATTTGAAGACAGATAAGACATGCAAGACAGCAGATAGGGTTGGTGGCAGACATAAGAGGGGGCTGAACACCTTGGTGGGGAAGGGGGTGGGGGATCCAGGTCCCATGGACATCACACATGGTAACAGAGCAACTCAAGTCCTCACCCATGGGACTGTCAGCATTGCACCTTCACTGCTCCTCTGGAGGCAGTGGGTGATGATGATACCTGGGACAGACTGCCCCACCAGGATGGACAGCATGCTTTCCATCTGGCGTAGGTGTGTGCCAACAGTTTGCTGCACAAGCCTACATACCAGGCCTGGCATTTGTTCACTGGTGACATAGGTATCCCCTCTGCCTCCACTCCCAGAGGGCAGCACGCTATCGGCCTGTGGGGTGGACCTACCTGAAGGACCAGGTAGTGCAGGACCAGCAGGGGGGTGCCACCAGGCCGTGGCCCAGACATGCTGGGCCCTGGTGCCTCACCTGGGGGAGCCAAGGTAGGTGGATCACCAGGAACTGGCCTACCTTATTGTGCTATGGTAAATAAAATAGAAACATAAAAGAAAAATAAAAGTAACCCAAACAAATGTAATTAATAAAATAAAAGAAAACAATAATGAGTAAGGGAAACAAATTGAAAAATAATATAATGAGGAACACAACAATAAATAATGTAAATGAAAGTTTATTTAATGGCAAAGCAATATTAAATTATACATAAGGAGAACATAAGAGGTAATAAATAATATGATAACAGCAAATGATAATAATAATAAATGTATTGATTAAATAAATAAAAGAAGAGAAGGGGTGGGGTGAGAGAAGAAAGGAGAACATTAGTAACTTCACAGATACTATAACTAAACATACTACAACAAAGTACTTTTAGGTATGTTAGATTTTACTTGTAACACCACTGACTGCTATGACATTTATTATTTGAAACACTACCCTGCTCCTTACATACACACTATAGTTCAGATCATATTGCATCAAGCAAGCATTCAATGTTGATTATATTGGATATATGATGTTCCATGTACTTACCTCTCAACCTCTTAGCATGGGACATTATGGACCAAGCTATACATAATGGTGTACAAAGGCACAACACCAGGGAACATTCTTACAGAGTGTGCTGTTACAATAGTAGCAAGGTGTTCATATAACAGAGTTGCCATTAAAATGCATTTTGAGAAATGTCTAATATCTTCAGTTTAGAGGACTGGCATTTTATTCTGACATTGATCCTTACCAATGTGGCAGAGACTGGCCAGTAAAATAAGATCATATACCAAACAGACCAGACATATGAGGCAATATTCAGTAGTCTGTGAAAATCATGACAGTTGAGAGGTATGTCCATGTACACTGATTATACTTGACAGCTGGACAGTCATGGCACAGGTCTATGGGTGTGCACTTTGCATGCAAGCATGGTTATGTTTTATTGATGAAATTTGTTAAATAAAAACAAATGATAACAACACAGGAGGCTCAGATGCAAAAGTTTACTAGTGTACACCAGGAGGCAAAAAAACATACAAGTACAGAGTTTTGTCTGACATGATGCAGGAAATACACAATTTTATATAGTCTTACATTCAAGCTGTGCCCACCTTACTGACGTGGTTAGTCACAGGGCACCTACATCACTATGGTCTACAATATTCTATTCATAAGAAAAAGCTGATGTTATACATTTTAAAAGTTTTCCCATGGGAATAATACAGCCTTGCAAAGCACCTGGTTCATTATAATGTCTTTCTGTAAATGTTACTCTTCCAAGGTCTCAGGCTTGCTTGAATACAATAGTTGGTTCAATCTTCTTGCAACTTTACTTTAGCAGCTGTGTCTTATCTCTGATACATTCACAAGGTCAATTATCTCAGAGGAAGGAATAAGAATATTCAATGCTTTATGCATTTAATTTTCCTGACCCAGCAGATAATCATTAGTGAAAAACATAAGCTTGCTGAGCTGGCTACTGCCAGGGTCAGAGTTCAAATACACTGCAGCTCCAAAGCTTCAAGCAATTGCATGTAAAATCATTCCTATTGCCATATTGTAAATAGAATAAAATGCATTATATACTATTTGCTTTTAAGCTAGCACTTTATACATGTTCAAATACATATTTTTCTAACATTTTCCTCCCTTTTAATACTTTTTATTCTATTCAGAAACATAAACAATGTTATATCGTCTCCTAGCCTTCTCCTTTAAGGACTTTTAACTAGGCAAGTCATTTAGTTTATATTTCGGAACAAGTTTCGTCTGAAATCAATAGTTCCAATTCAATGTCTTGGTA
Source organism: Protopterus annectens (assembly GCF_019279795.1). Taxonomy (NCBI): domain Eukaryota; kingdom Metazoa; phylum Chordata; order Ceratodontiformes; family Protopteridae; genus Protopterus; species Protopterus annectens. The sequence goes on along the minus strand of NC_056733.1, from coordinate 1,922,878,975 downwards.
CAAAGTTTCAGTTACAGATATATCAACAAAATCTTTGACTAATCTTTTCACACAGGGGATCCCACAACAGACACATGCTCCTAATAGGAGCAGACCAACACAAATATCAAAACATTCATTAGGATAGAACCCCACCCACCAAACAGACTCTGGAAAAAGTTCGTCAGTGGGTTTGGGCCTGGTTCAGTCATGGCCGATACCTGCTGTATTACCTCTAGGTGATCATTAATCAAGAGCCATTCGATTTTGTAGCACAACAGTTCTCATTGCATTTAGTTCATCAGTCACTAGTTCGAGAGCAGAAAAAGTTGCGTTACTCATTACTTTGAGAAGCTTTGACAGTTTTTTCAACTCCCAGATCGATTTGACTGCTCCATATGCTGGAAATATTCCAGCCCAGGATATAACACTGTCACTCAAGTCCATATGAGTCAATTTTTCTTTATCTTTCACGGAATGATGGTTCTTCCAACCAGCTTCGATTTTTCCCATTGGATTTACAGGTTTTCCGATTGGATCTTCAGGTTTTCGGGCTACATTTCTTACATTTCGTATCTTACCTAGAGGTAATTCTGCAGTACGCCTTATAGCCGGAACTAGATAACCCAAAAAACAACTGCCGGACCAATTCTCAGGTAGCCATTTGTATGCTTTTTTCCCACCAACAAAATAACAGTTTTTTACTTTGGTACTGATGCGGGTTAGTTTTGAATGAAACATTTTCTTGTCTATAACAGACAATTGTTTATGCAAAACAGGATTTCTCTGCACATCACTTAATGTTGTTTTCATTAAGCTCAAATATGAATCATAATTTGTGTTACAAACAGTGCCTTTATCTTTGGCTTTAATATAGCATTTATAAGATATAGTTATGTTACAGTTACTCCAACCCACTTGGAGTGTGTTATTCTTATAAAACATACAATTCCCTCTGTGTAATAGGCAAATACAATGCAATTTTGTCCTGTGATCTTACAGAACCTGTATCAAAAAGTAAATTTTCCCAAGTCTCATTTATCCCCAAGGGACAGCGGACATCAACAGTCCTCCATATGCTGTTGGTATGGCAGTACAAACCCAGCAATTTGAAATGTTCATAGTCTCTACATATACACGCTTCATAGCTAGGTATGTGTTAAAGTTTGGATGCCAGTCTATAGACAGTTCATCACGTTTCTCCACTTTCACTTGTGTGGTTATATGTAAGAAGAACCACAACAAAAGGAAAGTCATCACAATTATAGTCAATAAATGCATAGTTAGCAAGATGATTAAACAATATCTTCGGGGTTGATCTGTACTTTTACTCATTTCGCTCTTGGCCATCCTGCCTTTGTTGTGTGTCAGTCACAAAATGTTTATCAAGCTGAAAATTCTTTACCGGTTTACAGTGCATCAGGTGGACCCAGGACGACCTCTCAGCAACTTTGACTGCAGTAGGCGTCACCAACAGTACCTGGTACCGTCCTTCCCACTTTGGACTCGCCCAATTCTTCCTCTTCGTGACCTTCAACCAAACCCAGGACCCTGGGGTCGGCACTGCTTCCAATGGTCTGGTCTGTCTTTTATCTGAAAAAGAGTTCAACTGCAAAACAGTTTTATTTGTTATTTTTTCCCTTCAAATTTGTTTAGTTCTATGAAATCCATACAGATAGTATGGAACGGATATGGTGGTATAGGAAAACTCCCTTGCTTGGGTTTGAATGCTCCTTGTGCATGATGTTTGTTACAGATATGACATGCTGCACAAAATTTTTGTGTAAAGTTTGTGAATCCATATGTTTGGAATATTCGATTTACTAACTGTACCATCCCCCCTGTTGAGACATGGCACTGCCCATGGCTCAACAAAGCTGCATATCTAAATAAATTAGACGGCAATATTGTTTTTTCTCTTTGGAGATATACAGTCCATTTTCGAGGATTGCACCTCGTTTCTCCCATTTTTGTTTCTCAGCTTTTGTAGTTAATGTCTGCATTGTTTTTAACATTTCTAAATTTAAAATCTCAGAGGGTTGTAATTCCTCGGTTAAAAGTAAAGTTTCTGAGTCTGAGGCTGCTTGCTTTGCAGCTGCATCAGCTTTTGCATTTCCTTTTGAAATTGCATCCTGTTGTTTTGTATGAGCTAAGCATTTACAAATAGCTACTTTAGTAGGTAACTGAATGGAATCTAACAAGTTCAAAATAAGTTGCGCATGATTAATCGGTTTGCCAGTAGATGTTATCATTCCCCTATTTTTCCATTGCTGTGCAAAAACATGCACTGTAGAGAAAGCATACTGACTGTCAATATATATGTTCACACATTTATCTTTCGCTAGAGTACAAGCCCGTGTTAAGGCTATCAGTTCTGCTGCTTGAGCAGACAGGTTATGCTGTAAGGGTTGGGCTTTTAAAATTTTTGTATTTGTGACTACTGCATACCCTACTAGATTTTTCCCTGTAGGACCCTTTCTGCATGAACCGTCCACATAAAATGTCACCTCGGCATCATCCAAGGGCATATCAGTGAGGTCTTGTCTGGGCAAAGTTATTTGCTCAATTTCCTGCAGGCAACTGTGCGGTGTGCCATCCACAGGAGTTGGAAGTAACGTTGATGGATTTAATGTTGTACAACGTTCAATTACCATATGAGGTTGGCTCAGCAGTATGGTCATACATGAAAGATGTCTAGCAGGAGATAGATATGCTATTTTTTTCTTGCAGTAAAATTATCGCGACTGCATGAGGCACTCTCAATGTGAGAGGGTGGAACAACACCACTGAGGCCGAAGCCTGTACTGCCATTGCAGCTGCGACTACTGCTTGCACACAGTGAGGCAATGATTGTGCCACTGGATCTAACTGTGATGAATAGTAAGCTATGCGGCGTTGCTTATCCCCATGCTGTTGCGTCAAAACTGACGTCATGTATCCCTGTTTACAATCTACGGTCTGAAAAAATCTTTTGTGGTAATTTGGAAGTCCTAAAACTAGTGATGAAGCTATCAATTGTTTTAGTCTGCAGAAAGCTGTTTCTGCTTCAGGTGTCCATTGTAATACATCTTGTGCTGCCATTGGTGTTTTATATATTAAATCAGCCAGTGGAGCAGATTCTAAAGCATAGTTTGATATCCAGCTTCGACAAAAATTAGTCGTTCCCAAGAAGGACATCATTTCCTTCTTGGTTGCTGGTTTGGGTGCCTGTAAAATCGCTGTTCTTCTGTCTTCGTCTAATATTCTACCTTCATTGGATATTACATATCCTAGGTATCTAACCTGTTTTCTCCAAAGTTGTAACTTACTTTTGTTTACTTTGTGTCCTTGTGCTGCTAAAAATTTCAATAATGCTATTGTATCTTCCCTGCATTGATGCTGGGTAGGGGCTGCTAGCAAGATGTCATCTACATAAAGTAGAATCTGACTACCTCCTGTTGGAGTAAACCCTGCCAGGTTGCTTGCCATTTCTTGTGCAAATATCGTTGGACTTTCACGATATCCCTGCGGTAGCCGAGTATAGGTATATCTTTTACCCTGAAATGTAAATGCAAACCAATACTGGCTATCAGGATGTATAGGTATTGAAAAGAAAGCATTGCTTATATCTACCACAGTGAAATGTTTTTGTTGTGGCTTCAAATCGTTCAACAAGGTGTGTGGGTCTGGCACCGTAGGTGCTCTGGGTATTATTGCATTGTTTACAGCTTGTAAATCCTGTACCATCCGCCATTCCCTGTTTGCTTTTTTAACAGGAAATAGAGGGGTGTTACATGGTGAATCAAGAGATTCTACCAGTACTTCTTCCTTGAGTAATGCTGCTATTACAGGCTTGATTTGCATCTTTCCTCAAGGGGTATTGTCTTTTTTGTGGTCTAAATGCTGATTTTGGTGTAATAGTTACTGGTCCTGCTGTTTGAATAAGTCCTACATCTGATTTACCTGTTGACCAAAGAATATCTGGTATATCACACAAGGCTTTTTCTTCTTCTTCTAATAAGAATGCTAATCAGCTGTCTTCACTAGTTTGTAAGTGTACAGCTGGATGTGTCTGTGTTAGCCAATTCAATTTCTGTTTCTGTATTCCCTGTTCTGATAATTCTAAATCAGTTTGTTTTTCCCATCTTGTTACTTTTTCTCCTAAGTCTGCCCATCTCACATCCTTATTCTTTGTCAAGCTGACATGTGGTAGTCTATTAGATTTGTACAGTGTCATGAATTCCTGAGGTAGTGAACAGCTTACCACACTGTTTCCCTCAGTATCCCAATACAAGGTTCGTAATACTAATCTGTTAGCAGGATTTTTGAACAACTTTTGCTCATATTCTTTATCAGGTCCTGGCATGCTACAGTAGTATAGAGTACAATGTAACAAATGCTGTTGGTCAGTGTTAAGGGAGGGGGCCTTACTGATGGCTACATTCATCAGTTCTCCGGTTACTGACCCTGGACCAGTCGTAACTAGGTCCTGGCTGTACCAGTAAAAGGTTTCACCCTCCGGTCGCACCACAAAAGTATCTATTTGTCTTTGTGCTTCCATACCCTGCATAGTGGGAACTACCGCTATGCCAAATATCTGCATAAGATCTCTTCCCAGTAAGTTTACTGGACATTTTGCAGAAACTACAATTTTACTTTTCTGAGTCATGCCTGAAACAGGGTCAGTTATTGCTATATCATGGGAGAATGGCTCCCTATATAGCTGTCCATTTGCTGCTTTTACTAATATATAGTCAGGTGATTTAGAATATTCTGGTAACTTTGAAGGGTGTATCAAAGTTTGTGACGCTCCTGAGTCACACAAGAATTTCACTTCCCTTCCTTCCACCAGAAGTGTAACTTCCGGTTTTGTGTCTGCCAAATAGAGCTCCAAGCTCAGTAATGCCAAATCTAAAATTTCACTTTTTTCATCTTCTACATCTGCTTGCACTTTCTCTGTTCCTTCCACTACATTTACGTTTGCGCTTTGTTTGTTTTCCTTCCCTGATGATTTCTGATTTTTATCACTATCATATAGTCAGTCCTCATCACCTTTATTTTCTGCAGTCACCTTTTTATTTAGCTTGCAATCCCTTGCTAAATGTCCTTTCTTACTGCACTTAAAGCACTCACCTTTCTTTTTTCTCTCTTCAAAATCTTCTGACCTTTTGTCAGATTGTCTATTTCCCTGGGTATTTTTCTTACCCTTTTTACCTGACTGTACTACAAAGACCTCTGCTCCGTCTTCAGCTGTGAAGACCTGTGTCTTCTTTTTCTTTTTACTATTAAAGTGTCTTTCAGCATGTCTGGCATATTCAAGTAAGGCTTGTAGCCTACTTGTTCGATGATCTATCATATGCTTTGTAATAAAGCTACTGATAGGTGCAATGCAACCTTTCAAAAATGCATTTTTCAGTTGCTGTTCATACGAGGTATCATGTGTCTGATTTTCAGGAATAGCCATACCACTATGGTTATTGAAACATTCCAATAATCTACCATAGTACCCATCTACAGTTTCATTCTCCTGTTGTATGCATTGATTAATGCAAGTCCAATCTGCTCTAGGTTTCCATTTTTCAGAAATTCGGTCTGTAAGACCTTTCACTCTGTTATCTAATTCTGCGTCACTATGTGGGAGTGGTTTAAGCTCTGCATTATGAGGATTCCAGGTGCCACAAATCATGTGCCAGTCTGGACCCACAATCTGTCTAACTACCTTTTCTACTTCTTCCCCATTCAAGTGGTAACTTAGTCTCATACCTTGTAAATCTTGTAAAAACTTTGTGTAATTAACTTTTGGATGAGGGATTCCCTCTGTAGCTTTTCGAATATCTTCCGGTGTCCATGGTCTATATACTAGAAGAGTTGGGTCCTGCCCTTCCTGTCCTGCCTGAGGATTTGGTACCTCGATTAGTGGACAGATTTCTTCCTCACTCTCTTCTAGTGTGTTTTTCCCTATTTGATATAAGTCTGTGTCCCCAAGTGTTTTACGTGTCCGGGACCTAGTTTCAATAGGATCTCTAACAAATGGTTTTAGTACTCTTGTAACTTCAGGATAATTTGGAGGTGGACCAGCTTGTCCTCCTGCTTCATATCCTGAAAAAGGCATTGGAGGGGGTGGAGGGGGAGGGGCCGTCGCTATTACTGTATTATTATCCTCTTTGTCTAAAAATAATGTTTTTGCATTTTTAGTTTTCTGTTCCTTTCGGTTTACTTCCTTAATCCACCTGTGTGCCTGAGGAATGCCTAATTGCTGTTGTTTTTTTTGCCTGACCTTCTGCGTCAGATTTAAGCTGTTTTAAAAGTTTAACTAATGAAATCTTGTTTAATTTACCATCAAATCCGTATTTATTAACCCATTTTGTATAATACCTTACATTATCAGTCCGTTGTAATTGCATATATTTTGCGTCATCAGTTAGGGGCGGATCTCGCGATTTTTTAGTGCACTGATTTCCCATTCTAAAAAAATGTTACGTAACCCTTTTCACCATGTGGTATTTCAGTTCCTTACACAGTTTATCTAGAATAACTGCCTACCTTATTCTGTTTCCCTGATCTCTGACAAAATATACAGTAATTTCCTTTTGTCCCTGATCTGTATGACAAATCTCTGACAATGACATTTACTGTAACCTAGTCCCTGATCTAAAACAGAAAAACGGCAAATATTTTCCTACCTGAGCCTCCTGGGTCGACCAGTTCGAGACCGCTCTTCGGCCGCAGATCAGAAAGTGGCCAGCCTCTCAAGACGACAATTCAGTCGGAGGTCTTTGTGTTTCAAGAAGAACCGTTTTGGTAACTTCTCCTGCGCAGTATTCGACCACCGATACACTCTGATCTGCAGCTTACCAAGGGAATTTCGGTTCAAGGAGGACCAAACTGTTAAATAAAACAAATGATAACAACACAGGAGGCTCAGATGCAAAAGTTTACTAGTGTACACCAGGAGGCAAAAAAACATACAAGTACAGAGTTTTGTCTGACATGATGCAGGAAATACACAATTTTACATAGTCTTACATTCAAGCTGTGCCCACCTTACTGACGTGGTTAGTCACAGGGCACCTACATCACTATGGTCTACAATATTCTATTCATAAGAAAAAGCTGATGTTATACATTTTAAAAGTTTTCCCATGGGAATAATACAGCCTTGCAAAGCACCTGGTTCGTTATAATGTCTTTCTGTAAATGTTACTCTTCCAAGGTCTCAGGCTTGCTTGAATAAAATAGTTGGTTCAATCTTCTTGCAACTTTACTTTAGCAGCTGTGTCTTATCTCTGATACATTCACAAGGTCAATTATCTCAGAGGAAGGAATAAGAATATTCAATGCTTTATACATTTAATTTTCCTGACCCAGCAGATAATCATTAGTGAAAAACATAAGCTTGCTGAGCTGGCTACTGCCAGGGTCAGAGTTTAAATACACTGCAGCTCCAAAGCTTCAAGCAATTGCATGTAAAATCATTCTTATTGCCATATTGTAAATAGAATAAAATGCATTATATACTATTTGCTTTTAAGCTAGCACTTTATACATGTTCAAATACATATTTTTCTAACAAAATTCTAAAACAGTTTTGAAAACAACACAGTTTTTCAGTTGGCTTGTGTGGGATTAGAACCCACTAGAAATGACTATAGTAATACTGAACATTTTATTTGAAATAAATTATGAGAGCACTGACTCCTTTTATACTTTACCGATTCATGTTGTTTTAAATCTTTCATTTACACACATGGATAGCTCTAGGACTTCTGTTAACTTATATGTTTAACCTACTCCGTTATTGCCTGCAATCTATGGCATATTTCTGACAATGAGCAGACCAAAAGATTGACTCTTAATCTGGGTATTCTGTTACATTAACTAATGGTTGGAAGCTATGCTACAGAGTACTGCATGCTTACTTGCTTTAACTTGCTTTAATAGCTCAGATATGTACTGACATGTTAATAAAGGTCTATGATGTCCCAGGTATTTCATACATGACTGTTAAGACTGCAATATCTGTATTTATTTTATTTTATTATATTATTAAGTTATGCATTCATTTATTAATTTATTGATTTTCTTACATACCACAAACTCGCCTCATCCTTGCCAAATGCCTTGCATGGGGCTGCACATTGCAAGTCCTCTCTTCTGCAGCAGTGCTAAGAGAGGGAAACCACTATGTATACCAGTTTTGCACATATTCAGCTTGTATATTTATAAATTACTAGAAAACATACTTACATATCTGTGGGGTGCTCCACACCTGTGTCTCTTGGATCCAGTGATCCAAAGTACCCCTCTTCTGTTGACAACACTGCTTACCAGTGTGGGGGATACCATTTGCACTGGTCAGGTCCCTGACCAAACTATCCCAGGTCTCGGACTTGTATTCTGATCCCTGATAGTTGTCCTGCAGCAGCCAGGGTCCATGGTGCTGTAACAGGAGTCCAATAAAAATCCTAGACTCCTGAACACCTCAGTACTGTACCTGAAAGTGCATGCCTTCACCCACAGCAGCCATATCCACACTCAAGATCAGGCTCCAAGGAATACTGTGCAATTCCCACCTATATCCCTTTAAATAGGATGCATTCCCACCATTGTGTGTCATACTGAAACTTTCAAAAATACACTGTGTCACTTAGCATTGCTCAAACTCTAACAACCCATGTTTAAGTGAAGCTTAACAATGTGCAAACATGGAAGGACCATTACTCATGTTTAAGCAGTGCTTAGTATCCTGCACCTTTTCTAAATAGAACAATAATTGAATTTAAGTAAACCGATGTTTTAGTCACCTCACACAGTTTCACAGCAGTATATGAAAAATGTATTACCACCCAGGGTCTACACAATGTAGCTCATTACTCAACCTATCTCCCCAATGGAATAGTGAAAGGAACTCTTGTATCTTCAGATATATGGGGAAGGTCCACTGTAAGTGTAGTGCAGTTTTGCTGCACAGGTTTTGGCAGTACTAAGCACCACACAGCCAAACAACTGAAAGCATCCGGTTTCTATTTTTTGATTTCTGGTGAATATCTGATGCATGAGTGCACAAAGCTAAGCATAGTTAAATAACACAATTCAATGGGCAAACAAGCACATAAAAATAAGAAAATAAAAATTGAATGCATCCAGTTTCTATTTTTACATGTCGGGTGCATGTCTGATGTATGGATGCGCAGAGTTAAGCATAGTTAAGTAACATGGCACATCATGCAGACAAGCACTTAAAAGTAAAAAAATATATATAATAAATCCAAATTAGTGAAGTAAATTGTCTTGTACCCCTTTCTGTCAGGTTAACAGGCTGACAGGTATGTGGGCATGCCATCAGTGTTACACGGATTCGATATCCATGTTGTTCTGACCTCCCTTAGGCACACCGCACCATTAATATGCATGGCGTGCTGCCGAGGGAAGATCGTGGCCGTGTACATGGTTACATTCCATGTAGGTTCTACGTGGACCCTACATGGACTTTACTGAATCCTGGGAACAGTCTTTTTACTGCTTTAAATATAGGAAGTAGAATCTTTTCTTTTGTACTATGGTATATAAATATATTTGTCATGACAGATTAACATTTTCTAATTACAAAATTAACAATGAAATCAAAGTCAAAGCTGTTTTCAACCACAATGCTCAAATCTCCTGTCTTTTCTTCCTTAGATATAATACAATTATTTGAGGCATAATTGACAGTTGACAATACTTTTACTAGATTTCATTACCATACATTTCTTAGCATTAAAATGCATGATCTTTACCACACACCAAGTACTTAGGTTATCCAAAAATCCTTTAACTACTGTTCAATCCCTTCAATTAGATGCTAACACACCTATTTTCATTTTACACACAAACTTACTTAACGTTGTATTTGTAGCAGTTGGAATCTCCAAAGAGTAATGGCCCCGACATGGATTCCTCTAGTACTTCTGCATTAATCTTACTTTTCTTGGAGAGGACAATTCCTGGCAGAAATTTATAGTTTCTCATCCAGTCATCCAGTCAGCCAGTGTCATCTGCTACCCAGTTTCAATACTGATCAATAGAGCTATCACTGAACAGCATGTACCTAAAACCTGGAAAACCTCATATGTAATCCCACTCCACAAAGAAGGCTCCTCACTAGAACTATCTAACTATAGGCCAATATCTATACTATCCCCTCTTTTTAAAATCTTAGAAATGTGTGTCTACTCTCAACTGATGTAACACCTACTATCTAATAGGCTCCTGTCCCACGCACAACACGAATTTCGACCAGGCCATAGTACCACCACAGTACTCCTCAAATTTACCAATACTGTCAACCAACTAAAAAACAATGGCCAAATGGTTGCCTCAATATTTCTCGACATGTCAAAGGCATTTGACACAGTGTCCCATGAACAACTCCTACATGAACTTGCATCACTTGACAAATCTAAAAACACTCTCATTTGGTTCCAAAATTATCTATCTTACCGTTATTAGTCAAATGGCAAGATGATCTCTCCTCCCCAGTTTCCAATACAGTAGGTATTCCACAAGGCTCAGTTCTTGGGCCTCTGCTCTTCCCAGTTTTGACCAATAGCCTACACAAAACTGCTAACCTTGCTTCCATCATACAATATGCAGATGACTCCACTGTCATCTGCACTGCACCTACCCTAAAACAACTACAAAACAATACTAAAAAATATTTTACTGCCATCACTTCTTTCTTAGAAAAATACTAGTTCATCCTTAATCTCAACAAAATCAAACTAATGCTGTTCCCTAACCAATGTCACAAAACAAACTCCCCCCACCATGACTTTACAATCACTTCATCCAATCACACTCTAATCAAACCCACCTCAGAAATGAAGATACTAGGTATCATTCTAGACAAGTTAAAATTTGACAGACATATATCTCATGCCATCAAATAGGCCTACATTAAATTAGGTTCCCTTTACAGAATAAAATCTTTCTTAATAAACTCTTCCAGACAAGCTATTGCCAGGGCCCACCTACTATCCATTTTACTCTATGCCACCCCTATATTTACTAACCTCAAAAAATCAGACTCAAGCAAACTTGAATCATGTTACCATAAGACAGCCAGATTTGCCACTAACCTGCCCCTCAGAAACCATCATTATCTTGCTCTGAAACAACTCAAATGGCTAGAGCTGCCCAACCTGCTAACCCTAAACCAACTTGCCATAGCCCATTCCATAGTTTACCTACCTGACAAATGTCGATCCCTACAGGACCTAGTACAAATCCACCTCAATAGCAGGACTCTACAATCTTCAAAAAAATTACTACTCAGAGTTACAAAATCCAAAAACAGCTTTGGAGACTCAATATAGTGTAACTACATAACTAAATCACGGAACTCCACCCCCCCCCACCCCCCAGAACATACTAAACGCAGCAAACCTACCGCAGTTCAAAAAACTGCTAAAGTCCCACCTAAATGACAACTGGTTATGCTCCTGCTCCTCACCAGGCTGAACCTATTTCTCCCCTCCTCACCCTATCTCTTCCTTTTCTCCACTTTCACTGTATCTCTATGCTTACTGAATACCTTACTTACTCCCATCCTCACCCTCTCTCTCCCTCCTCTCCACTTTCAGTTTATCTCTATTTGCTTACTGATCCTATGTGATTATAAGTATAACAACATTAAGCGTAACAATTTACATTACCAAACAGGCATATCTGACAGCTATTGTATCTCTGAGACACTACTCCATGGAATGATTTCTTGTTACTAAGTGTACCTGCCAAAATATGTGTTACTAAGTGGTCCTGTTAGCTTTATTACTAACTTGAACTGTGATAATATGTGTTCATATGTGATTTATTACTATTATTTCTCTGATTGTTTCACTATTGTTTAAAATACTGACTGTTATGTTGTTATTATGTGGAGCTTTTCTCCCCTGGCCTCTGCTGAAAATGGGTAAACTTGCCTATTCGGACTTCACCAGTAAACAAATGTTAAATAAATAAATAAAATAAATAAATATGTTGCTTCTAAGTAGTCTATATACTACTGAGTACAGTGGCAGTGACTTCAGTCTGTTCATATAAGACATGTGCTGGAGACCCTGAGTTTTCTTAGTTAGAAATCTCTAAGGTCCCTAAAGTTGCTGCAGGTGTCTGGTATGGTGCACACCAAAGGGGGCATTATACTCAATAATAGGCCTGATGAGGGGCAAGTACACGGGAGTTATAACCTCATTTGCTCTTCAGGCAATGCCTTTGCTAATCAAGTGAGCGATGTAGAATGCCTTCCTCACAACAGTAGACACATGGTGGTCTAAGTTGAGGTCACAGTCAACTTGTATTCCCAGGTCTCTAACTACTTAATTGGTACTTAGGGTATCATTGTTTATTTTATAATCAGCAGGGACATTGCTTTTTCCAAAGGGAATGATGATGCATTTTTTTAGCATTTAGTTTAAGACCATGGTTTTGGCACCAATCATCGGTCTGTCTAAGCCCCTTTTAAAGTATGCTGACATTGCTAGGGGATTCAGTGATAGGACCTAATTTGCAGTTATCCACAAACTTGGTTAGCCACAGCCCCTCCATTTTAGCCTTGACATCTGAGTATATGCCAAACAAGAGGGGGCCTAGCACTGAACCTTGTGGGACCCCACTGGTAACTGGTCTGCTGCTAGAGGTAGTCTCCCACTTTGTCTGAGTGTTGTCAATCTGTGAGCCAGTTTGCAACCGACTTGACAACATACGTGTTTATATTCAACTGGATTAGTTTGTCAATGATGCCCGAATGTGGGATAGTGTTGAAGGCTTTGGCCTAGTCAAGATAGGCTGTGTGCACAGCTTTGCCCTTATCTATGTCTCTGGTCACATTCTCAAAAAAGTCCACCAGATTTAGCAGGCATGACCTGCCCTTGACAAAACCAAACTGGGACGGATCCAGGAATTGGAGGTCACCTATATCCTTATTTATGAGGTCCATGATGATTCATTCCATTGCCTTACAGATGAGGCTGGTTAAACTTATGGGGCTACAGTTACCCAAGTCTGTTGTCAAGCTGCCCTTGTGGAGGAGGATAATCATTGCTGTTTCCATTCAGTGAAGATAAAGCCAGTATGCAGGCTGTGGTTGAATAGAGTAACTAATTGAGTAGCTAGCTCTTGTTTTAAAGCATTAAGACTGCAGCCCAGAATACCATCTGTTCCCATGGAGGCTATGGTCTTAGCCTTGGAGAGAGCATTGATGACTTGCTCCTTGGTGATGTGGGGGGGGGGGGATGAAGAAGACTTGGTTTGTGGTATGCTTGGGGAGGATGTGGTGTGAAATTTTTTCTAAATCTGTCTGCTAGCAGGTTTGCAATTTCTGCAGTGTCAGTGTGCGTGTGAAACCTTCCACAATTAGTTCAGCACACATTTGAGTCCTACCTTTTAGGTTGTGGACATAGCTGAGGAAAGCATTATGGTTATCCTTGGACATGGTTGCTAAATTTTTCTCATAGTTGCTCTTTGAATATTTTACAAGTTCTGTTATTTGCTTGTTTAGGCTGGGGAGGGTGCTCTTCCAGTTCCAAGATCTCATTTTTGCTTATTGTATAATTTATTAATGCTAAACGTCCACCAGGATGATTTCTTTGTCCTTGAGGATCTTGCTTTAATCCTATCTAGCATGGCTGTGTCTATACATTTGTGTAGATGTTTACACAGGGCATCAGTGTATACCTTAGTATAGCCATCAATGCCATCTGCATAAACTGGAGCTTGGAACTTGATTATACCTTCCCTTAGGAGGGTATAATTAGCTTTGGTCTGTTTTAGCCTGACATAACCTTTGGGTAGTTATAGTGCTATTGCTACTTCAAAAATGAGTGATTTATGGTTGGATTTAACCAGTGTGGGCCCCATACCTGAGATATTGCATTGGTCACTCATATTGGCGAGGAGCAGGTCTAGAATACTGTAGCCCCTTGTGTGGTGGTGTACTATTTGTTCCATGGCATTTGAATTAAGAAAGTCCAAAACCCTTTATGCCAGTGAGTTTGGGCTCATATAAGTTTCCTAATTAATAGAAGAATAGTTGAAGTCACTCATGACTAGGGTGTTAGGTTATACTTTAATTGTCACAAGTAGGTCTAAAAAAGCTGTGTGGGCATCTTGGTTCATGGAAGGGGACCTGTAACTGATGATGACCTGAAGGGGGTTCTTACCCATGGTAATTTGGACTTGGGGTAGCTCCATAGTGTTTTCTTGTCTAACCAGTCTAGAGGTGTAATTATCTTTAATGAAGATAGATACTCCATCTCCTTTGGTTCTCACACCTTCAATTTGTGGTCTGAAAGTGTGGAAGGCATTGTAGCCTTGCAAGGCCGGAGTACTTTCTTCAGTCTTGAGCCAGGTTTCTGTGACTGCACAGACATCAACATCTTCTAGAGAGTGGAGTGCTTCCAGAGAGTGGAGCTTCTGATTTAAGCTCCTAGCATTTAGCAGAATGACTCTTAGTTTCTTTGTGTTTGATATTTTCACATTGGAAATTTTGTTATTGCGACTTTTCCTAAAAAAGGCATTATGAGGGATGCAAGTGAATTAGCCAGCAGCTGAAAGCCTAGAGGTGCCAGGAGAAGACCATCCCTAGAAGAGCAGCGTGGTCTATCCACCATGTTATCCCAGGCTGACAGGAACTGGATCCCCTTAGAATGACACCAGAAACTAAGCCAAGTACTGAAGTCAATCATTGACTGTTTATATTGTGGTATCGTTCTAGGTGAGGTTAAAATTCTGCTCAAAGCTGGATCATACCTGCCTGGGACACATATTCAGAGAGCTCAATCATGTCTTTCTTCATATAGTCCATAGAGGTACATCTCAGTTTGTTCACACCTACAGGAACTATGAAGAAGCCATAGTACTTGTTGTTGAGAGACTTTAGTGCATGTATGATCTGTTGAATCTTTGCACCAGACAGGCAGCTGACCATACCCTTCTCCTTGTTCAACCTGGTGAGTGGGGTGTCTGTATGTCTCACTACAGTGACACCTGTTTGTAAAACATTTGGAATAGTTGTGCATTGCCTTAAGGGCTTATTTGGTGAGACACAGATGCTAGTGTTTTTATGTGTGTTGGGTGCTTTGGGTGTTGTATTAGGTGTAGCATGTCTGTATTTTGGTGGTCTCTGGTGTTTAGGTAGGTTTCTGGAGAGTACCTCTACATATAAAGCTTTATGTGCTGGGTGCATATTAAAAATAGCAGTCATGGTGCATGAGCTGACAGCCTGTTTAGTGTTGCTGCTGTGGGCAAGAGAAAGCAGTGATTCCAGATTCTTAGTGTAGGAGCATGTCTCATAAATTGTACTTGAGTGATTTAGGAGTAAGGGGTTGTCAGTGTACGAGGCAGTTGCTACACTGCCTCAAAAAAAAAACATGTCCACCAGGCTGGCAGGAGAAACAGAGGGAAATTTTGAACTTGGTATCTCAGCAGATGAGAACAAGATGGGGGTATCAGACAGGGAGCTGTTTTAGGGTGACTAACATATGGGGTGTACAATAGGAGGTCTATAAAAGACGGGATCTATAGGACTGATGTTAATCGGTAAGAGGTAAAATCTCTTCTGGGTGGTTCACTGAACAGCTGAGAGCTATTCAAGAACTGCTCTGCTAGATAGCAGCCACTTTTACAGAAAAATATTTCTATTGACACTTTTGCATCTGTAACCATCAAAGTTACCCCCTCTGCGCTGTGGTGCATGGAGATGCACTATGCAGAAGCAAGAGCAAAATAGCTAATACAAAGAAACCATTGAAAAAGCTCAAACTGGGTCCTACACCAATGAAATAGCTCAAACTGAGCCCTGAACTAGTAACCTTCAATTTGATAGTCTTACTGTATGCTCCTACTACAAGGGTATGGGGGGGGGGTCTCCAAAAAAGTGCGTTTATTTTTAGTGCTCAGTTTACAAACTGGACTGAATTCAGATGGTCTGACTCCAATCTCTGCTATGGCCAACAAAAGTGCAATGGATCAACAGAAAAAGAGCAGGATATTTTTTCTTTTAATTGAATAAGAAACAGTGTAAAAAACAGCACGGTTTTTCTTAAATTTATAATAGCAACAGAATAAAACATGAAAAACAGATTTTCTTAGATTAAGTAAATGCAGCAGCTGCTGTGAATACAGTGTACAATGAGTGCAACAAATGAAGTAGTAAAATATAGTGGAAAGCAGCAAGCAAACAACACAGTGCCTTAACTTAAAAAGCTCATAAAAGTGTGATCATTCAATAAAAGTACTTCACTTTTTTTTATAAATGAGCCAAGAGCTACTCAATTGTACAGAATTTATAAAGGCACTAAAAACAAGATAAGCTGAGAAATAAGGTCTTCAGCCAATAAAGCTACATGTAGAAATCTCAAATGTTTCACCAAACTGAGACCAGACTACCTCCCAGTGCACTAGAAAGAAAATCCACTGACCTTGATGGGAAAATAAGTGCTTGTCAGAGTGTAAAAATACTATACTTTATCGAGCAGCTACCTAGATAATGAATTCAGATGAAGTAAACCAGTACAACAGACAATAGGAGGCAAAATGCACTTTTTCAATATAAGCACAAGGAAAGGCAAATAAATAATTCAAATAAAAAAATTCAAGATATCAGCAGCAGTGTAGATAGGGAGGAGCTTATTAAGCTCAATTTACAGTAGTAGTGGAAAGCTTAAAATCACCAAGTTTAAAAAGAAGACTGTCAAACGAGAAGGTGTTTGGGAATCCCTAGCAATGAATCACCAGCAGTGTAATACCTTATGCAGGCTTGGAATCTTCTCAGTTACTGCAGCGGTATCCACCCTATATTCACACATACTCCAGCAGTAACTGGGATTTTATCGGGTGAGTACTGCTGCAGTATATTCACGCATACTGCTGCAGTACTCAACATATATAGTCCCAAATACTGCAACAGTATTCATCTTTTATTCACACATACTGCAACAGTACTCAGTGGGTATATTCTCAATTATTGCAGCAGTACTCACCTTGTATTTGCATGTACTGCAGCAGTACTCACCAGATATAGTCCCAATTGCTGCAGCAGTACCCACCATATATTCACATGTAGTGCAGCAGTATTGTAGCAGTACTTATCCTATACACATACTGCAGTAGTACTCACCAGATATATTCTCAGTTATTGAAGCAGCACTCACCCTATATTCACACATACTGCTGCATTTCTTGGCAGATATATCCCCAGTTACTACAGCAGTACTCATCCTATATTCACATGTACTGCAGCAGTACCCACCAGGTATATTATCAATTACTGCAGCAGTATCCACCTTATATTCACTGGTACTGAATCAGTACTCACCAGATATATTCTCAGTTACTGCAGCATTACTCTCCCAATAGTAACATGTACTGTAGCAGTATTCACCATATTCAAAGCCTGATATGTGTGCAAAAACATCTTATTAAGAGTGCAGGGAGAAAGGGCCAAAGTCAGGGAGATTTTTAGAGTAGGACACTTTATCTAATAATAGAAAAAATAAAAAAAATCAGGAAAAAAGGACAAAAGCCGGGAACACTTAAAATAAAACTGACAAAAAATGAGTACTTGAATCAATATACATTTTTTATAGTAGAAGTTTGTAAGAGTTATGACTATAATTATTGCTAAATGTAGCCCTCCATCTTTTTCTATGGAGATTTTCATTTTAAGAGATGAGGTAAAGGTTTGAACTGAAATCAGGGGCATCCCTGAAAAATAATGGGTAATAGAGAGGTACAGTAGGGAGTAAATCTAAATGCTTCTGGGTGAGATGTTTAAGTACAGAGGGATGAACCACACATTATTTGTTTAAAGTGAGATTTATAAAGAATAATCGGCACCCATGATGTCCTACTAGTAATTCCTTGTAGAGTCTAATACTCCACCTCTAATCATCTTCCTATTACTTTCAATATGATCTATTAACAACAGCTTGTTTATCAATGTGTCTGTCTCATTTCGTTAGTCTTAAGCTTGTAACACTCGTTTATCGCGGTATCCACAATTTTGGTAAAGTTTGGCAATGCTTGTCTTGCCAAGCTGTTAATAAGCTGCTTCCTGAAATCCAAAGCTCACTTTCTCCAGCCAACGATGTGCCTATGAGCAAGTCACTTAACTCGATAGTGTCTCCAGGCTGAGTCTTGCTCTAGTCTGGTAAACACATAGTAAATTATGCATGATGCTTGCATTATGTAGCCTTCCAGTTTGCCAACTAACAAAAAAATGTCATTTTTACAAGTTCCCACTTCCCCCATGTAGATTCAGGATTACTTTGGCTAGCAATTGTCCTACTCTGGACTTCTTCTTGACTTAGTATTCTTTTCCACATTTCACTTCTACTGTCTATTCACACCACCTCATTTCCCTTTCAGTTATACTAGTCCTCACACAAGTTAAACAAAACACAATACAATATGCCTCACCTATTACATTGCATCCTGAGGCCATTAGACAATACCCACTTTCCTAATGTTCCAAGAAATAACTGTGGTGATGGACTGTTTGCATCATGGTATGTGTTATATTTTATAGTAAAATGTGGTCTGTTTCACAGATGTAGCTGATTTTCAAGAAGTCATTGCTGAAATTAGTTACTAAAATATCTGACTTATGAAAGAAATTCATTAAATCTGGTGCCTCTTTCAAATATCATAAATGTGTCGACTTCCTTTCATCTATGTCTAAAAGGCTTTGCTTTGAACTGGAACCACTTGCCAGGACAGCATATTGTGACCATCTGTTTCACATTCATTTTTAGACCTACTGTTTTCTAATTCTGATCATTATTAGTGTAACACTTAAACAAGGATGTAAATTTGCAATTTATTAGAAATTATGGTTTTAAAAAACTAAAAATAATTTGGCCATGCTTGAAAGACTGTTTTAATAGATTTAACAATGCTCTTTGAGAAATTGTCTTACTTTGAGACATAAAAGCTGAATATTGCAACCAAATGAGGCAATATTCATGTCCTTTTCTTCTTCTTGCCACAAAACAGATTTTTAAAAGCTGTATTCTTTTGAAAAAAATATTTCTATTTGCATTTTCCAATTTGCTTGGGCTCTTGCATGCTGCATGTGGGGAGGGGTGATAATTTATCTTAATTAAAATGGTATTAGAAGTCTTACTTTTAATGACTTTTGTAATACCATTAGCATATTTGGCAATTTCTGCACAGGGAACTGCCCCTTTAACATAGTTATAAATCATGAAGACATACAGCTCAGCACTCTAAATGATGTGGAAAGTCAAAATATGCAAAAATGCACATGACGAGGTAGAGGAGGTCTTGTAAAAGACTTATGGTTCCTGTCTGACACATTAGCAAATATTCAAGTCATGTAGGTCGGGTGTTCCTCACCCTCAAATACCATATACTTAAAAGAGTAGGAGTTTAATTTATTGGACATAAGATGCAGATGACCTTTGATAAAATGATCTCTCAGCTTGAAGCGTATCAGCTTCATCTTTGAGTTATAAGGTTAAACATGTCTCTTTTGCAGCACTGCATTTTCTAAATGACAGTCAATTTTCCCAACATCCTGTTGCCATTCTTGTATTAAGAGGTGAGTGCTTGACTTACCATACAAAGTACAACAAACAAAAACACAGTATATATAAGAATAAATGCTTCATTTAGGTCCATTAGTCTAATGCGTCTTGTAGAATTGTAAAGCATCTGGTCAGGATTAAATAGGGCTAGTAGTTACTATTATTCTAGCTTTAGTTTGTCGAAAAGCAAAAATACTACAGCAATACAGCCATACAGGAGAACTAAGGCTATTAAAATATAAGGCATTTTATGCGTTATCAGGCACAGAGTACAGAATTGCAGCCATTTACTTAAACATCAATAAATAGCAGTAAATCTGGAAGCATAATCTAATCAAGTGAACAAGCTACTCTCTTCAGGCCTGACTCAAGACATACAACTACAGCCTTCTTGTCATATGATATTACACAAGTCTCATAAGTAAGTTCCAGGGTCAGCTTTAGAAAGATACAACTGTAACTATAAAGCCTCTTATATGGCTAAAGAATAAGTGAAGGAAAATTTATGAAAGAAACTCAAACAGAAAAAAGTTGCATCACATACTATTTATAGTATTTGATGTCAGTGGAATTATTGCATCTCTGTCTCAATGGCACATACCCCCACAGATTTCTTAATTATTCTGATCATTAGCATTTATTATTTTATTGCCTGATACTGAAGGCATTCACATATTCCAGACTACTTCTGCAGACTTTCCAAGGTCAGAAGTAGAATCGAGATAGTAGTAAACTCTAAGCCTAGTGGAATTGCGTTGAAAAATGCTTACAACACTCACAGAAAAGATGTTTATATGATGTAATGGTTACATAAGCCATATAGAGTCAGGTTTACAAGAGAAGGATTCACACAGATACGGGCAATTGTAGGCCCATAAGTCTAACCAGCTTCTTATGCAAAGGCATGGAAAGACTTATCATGGAACTAATCAATGAGGACATAGAGAACCTCAAAACACTGGACCCATCTCAGTTTGGATTCATCTAGGGCAAGTCATGCTTAGTCAACCTGGTGGACTTTTTTTGAAAAGGTCACTATGACAATGGACGAAGACAAAATGGTATATACCACAAACCTCAACTTGCTCCAAGCTTTTAACACAATTCCCCACACAAGCATAGTAGAAAAAAAATAAATAAATAGAGAATAACCCCCCTATGTCACTCAAAGATACAATGCAGGAAATCAAAACTTATTTATTTATTTATTTATTTATTTGACATTTGTTAACTGGGTTAGTCTGACTGGGTAAGAGACCTGAGGAGGAAAAACTCCAATACATAAAAAAAAAAAAAAAAACAAATATAGAGTGTAGCAATTAGTAACAATAATGAACTCATATGGAATACCAACAGTAAAGAGATTTCTAAACAATAACTTAAATAGTTAAATACACAACAGAGAGTAGGAGTGCAGTTAACAATTAACAACAGGATTGAAATAACATTTGACAATAAGCATTTTTTTATATTTAGGTAGATCATCTGTAGGAAAAAAGAAAAGATATTGGGGCATAGTTACCATAACACAGTATTAACAGAGATTAAGGAAGAAAGAGAAGAGAAGGAGGAGAGAGGTCAGGTTGGAGTGGGCCATGGGCAAGACCATGATTTGAACATGTAATCTTTTAGCATATTTTTGAAACAGAAATTGGTAGTGGTAGCTCTTAGGTGTGGGGGAAGTTTATTCCAGGTGATAGCAACTGAATGACTATACAGAAGTTTGCCAGTTTGTTTCTTGGGCTTATAGACTTCCAGGATATGTTGATCTGCACTATGAAGGCAATGTTTAGGAGTACAGGGAGAGATTAGGGTGGAGAAGGCAGGGCAGAGGGAGAAATTCGATAGAATAGAGTGCATGAGGTAGAGCTGTGAAAGTAAGAGTTGCTTTTGAGCTTCTGGCCATAGAAGATTTTGTAAAGCAGTGCACTGGTGGGAGTGGTAAGGAAGATTTGCAGCAAATCTAGCAATTTTATTGTAGGTGGATTCAAGTTTGGCCATGAGGTTGGTTTGTAGATTAGTGAGTACAGCTGCAGCATACAAGAGAGTAGGCAATAGATAAGCTTGCAACAGAGAACATTTTGAGTCTTTAGAAAGGTATTTTGTGCTGAAGTAGCGTTGTCACCTCAGAGCAAGACGTTGTGCTGTTCGATTCTCAGCTAGAGCATCTTCTGTGTGGAGACATGCGTGAATGGGCGTACCTTCGTTGAAGGTTGTGCGTCAGGGCTGGCAAACTCGGCACGTAAAAAAATCTACTGCCAATCATTAGCGGACCGGAGTTCCACTGTGGCGACCCCTAAACGGGAAAAGCCGAAAGACACAAACAAGTAAGGTATTTTTTACTCCTATATAATAGGCCTAGTTTTTGGTGAGTTTTTTTGATGGCCTGTAGAATATTGATGTCAAACTGAAATTGGTTGTCAATAACAACATCAAGGAGTTTAGTATGAGGTTTGCCTGAGATGGTGGTGTTGTGGAGAAATGTGACTGAGAGGGAGTTTTTACAATGTTCTAGATATGTAGGGAGGAATAGAAGAAGTTTTGTTTTTTTTTAGGATTAAGTAAGAGTTCATTGCTGGTTAGCCATTTTTCAACAGAAAGACGTGAGTCTTGAGTAAGGGATAGAAGGTGGGAAAGATTATCGGAAGACAATATTATAGTGGAATCATCATCATATTGGATAAGAGTGGAGTGGGGGCAAGCTATGTGGAGATTATTTATAAAGATGTTAAAGAGAAGGGGTCTTAGTATTGAACCTTGGGGTATACCAGTATGAACAGGAAGAAAAGGAGAGGAGGTTGATAGCCATCTGACAGAATGGAGTCTATCAGAGAAGTAGCTGGAGAACCAGAGTATAGCAGATTGTAAAAGATTAAGGATTTTAAGTTTAGATAGAAGCAAATTGTGGGAGACAGTGCCAACAACTTTGGATAAATCAAGGAAGAGACTTGAAACTAATTTGTTTTCATCATGAGCTTTGGCAATGGTCTATGTGAAAGTAATGAGAGAGGTGTCAGTGCTATGATGGGGACAAAAACCATGTTGTGTAGGTGATAAGAGATTTTCCTGTAAAAGGTGTTCAAGGATTTGTTTATGTATACATTTTCCATTATTGTGGAGAGGGGGGGATAGGATAGCAATTGGGGCAATAGTTGGAAGGGTCTGTACAGTTCCCTCCTTTGATGAGAGGAATAACATAAAATTTCTTCCAAAATAGGGGAAGTTATCGCCACTAAAAAAACAATTACCAGTGGTGTTCCCCAAGGCTCTATCCTGAGATATCTCCTATTTAGCATCTACATTTCTGAAGTAAAAGCCAGAACCAAAGGGCTTGGGCTGACTAAGTTTGCAGATAGCTACAAGCTAGGAGTAATCATTCAGTCCCCAAATTACTTGGCTATCCTGCATGAAGGTTTGTCACAATTAACTGGTGCAAAAATCATGGAATGAAACTAAATGCCAAAAAATGCATTACTGTATCCCTTGGGAAGTCATCTACCCAAGGGACCTACCACATCGGTAGTATGCATCTATGAGTTTCCCAGTCATTCAGGATTTGGGAACGTACATGGACATTCATCCAACTTATGACCAGCATGTGTCCATTGTTGTAAGAAAGTCCTGCTCTACTGTGCAATCTATAAACAAAGCAGCAGTGTCCAGATCTAGGGATGTCATTGTCCCCATTTACTCAGTCCTTATTAGGCCAATCATTGTGTATAATACCTACTTTGGCATGTGTCAGACCAGACATATGCAACAACTGGAACACCCACAGAGATACTTTACTAAAAGGATACAAGGCCTAAACAATATGACCTACATGGACCAATTCAAAGTCCTGTCACTATATTCATTATCCTACAGACTGCTAAAATGTGATCTGTGTCTAACATACAAGGCATCTTCTAACCCAGGACTGATGGATTTACTGCACATCAGCAGGTAAAATGGCATCATAAATACTTAGTCTAGAAATCAGTCACATCTGCAACATCAACAGAACAGATTGGAGGGACAGGTATATCTTGCAGAGGATACCTCTGGTCTGGAACAGACTCCCCATCCACATAAAACAAAGCTCATCCCTGTCCATATTCAAGCACAACTTGGATCTATGGATGGGAAACATAAATTTTACCCTTGGGCTACCTCCTGTACTACTAAAGGATGGATGCAGCTCCCTAAATGCTTTAACCCATGGATGGGTCCCCTCAAATTATCTATGGTATGATCCCTGTTTTCTCATTAGGGGTAATATATAATTATCAATGGGTTTATATCAGTTCAATGAAACAACACATCATTGAATACAACAACCTCAAACTTCTAACCACGAAATCTAAATACATCGAAAGCTCAGAACAGTGAATGTTTTCCCTGGGAAAAAATTCACTGTTCCGAGAAACACACACGCAACACAAGCACACCAAAAAAACAGCAATCCACACACATACACTTAAAATCCTACATCTAACCCTACACT
>NC_056733.1:1922832442-1922849942 GCF_019279795.1 Protopterus annectens | reverse complement strand
GTGGGAGATAGAAAAGATGGACCAGGCTAGGATGGAGTACTGGATGGCTAACAAGGAGGGTAAAAGAGGAGTTGCAATAGCACAGAACAAGGCATCAGAGGAATTTTACAAAATTCTGGAAAGTGATGGCACTAAGAAACTCTATCAGGTTGCAAGGCAAAGACAGACGGATAAAGAAAATAGTCAGATACCCTTCATAAGGAATGCCAGCAACAACCTGCTCACCAGTCCACAGGACATAAAAGGCATGGAAGGAGTACTGATGACTGATAAATTAATACAAAGAGTAATAGAAAGTAAGATGGGAAATGAGCAGTTCTGATTCAAATCAGCATGCAGCACAACTTACCAATGTTTGCAGTGAGACAGATATTTGAGAAGAAGCTAGAAATGAAGAAATAGTCCAACTGAGCATTCCTGGACTTAGAGAAAGCATATGACAATATTCCAAGAAAGCTGATTTGGGCAATCCTGTGGTGGCTTAAAGTCCCAGAAACATTGGTAGAATTAGTGCAGGCTATGTAAAATGACCCAATGACTCAAGTACAAACAGCATTCAGTCTCACAGAGGAGTTCTAGTGAGTGTGGGTATGCATCAGAGTTCAGCTCTGAGCCCACTGCCTTCATACTGGTGATGGACTATATTACCAAACAAGTCAGAGGGAACAGTTCAACATAACTGCTGTATGCAGATGATGTGGTATTATAGGCAGACTCTGGGCAAGAACTTCTGCAAAATGTAGGGAAATGGAATGCAAAACTGAAGGAATTTGGGACTGAAACTGAGTACAGATAAAAATGAGAACAAATAAGACAGTTGTAATGGCAGCAAATGGGGGAAATTAGAAGATGCTGAAAACTGAGACAGAAGGGAAAATAGTGGAACTGGTTAACATCTTTAAGTATCTGGGAGGGTGGATGAGGAGAATGGAATGAGGAAGTCAAATCCAGAATCAGAAGAGCTGCGGCCTACTGGCACAGAGTGTCAGGGGTAGTGAATGACAGAAGAATGCCAAATAAGCTAATAGTAAGGTGTATAAAACAGTAGTGCATTCAATACCACTGTATGCTACACAAACTTGGGCAGAAAGGCAGAACAGTTGAGAAAGCTAGAGGTGACAGAGAAGAAGTGTCTGAGATAGGTTGTAGGATGTGCACTGTGGGATTGACAAAGCTATGAGTACATCAAAGCAGAAGCCAAAATAGCCACAGTTGCAGAATAGTTCAAATTATGGTGTTTTGGGCAAATGTGTAAGAAAGCAGAAGTCAGTATAATGAAGATGATTTGGGACAGACAGGAGGAAGACAAGAGGAAACAAGGGTGTCCAGCAAAGAGGTGAATGGGTTGCATGACAAAAGACATGTAACAGTCAGACATGAGTGCTGAAGAAGGTGGGAGAGTGGCACTGAATAGGGAGAGATGGCGACAAGTGACATGACACCCTGACTACTTGTAGAAAAGGGGACTGATAATGAATAGGCAAGCACACACATGTATATGTGTGTGTGCGTATAGCTACAGATATCTATATCTATCTATGTGTATATATATATATATATATATATATATATATATATATATATATATATATGTATATATATATATATATATATATATATATATACAGCAAATCTGCCATTTTAGTTGTCAAGACACACAGCATAGAAAGTCAAGCAGCAAGCAACTAAACAGCCAGAATCACCTTCTGGTAGACCACCAGCAGCAGATTCATGGAAAAGATCCCACAGGAGGTACACTGTCTTCTATATAACCATGTTAAGTGATATATTATTAGTGACAGACACATGCCTGCTGAATGCTTCTCATATCATTAAGGTATTCATGTGTGATCTACTACAGTTATTTACCTGTCCACCTACAACCACAGCCACAGATGGCAGCCAACTGAACCCAGTTTAGCCACCCCAAGCACATCTAGTCTGACATATGCTGTATTACACTACTTTGGTATCTTGTGTGCCTGTGTAGAATGAACACATGTATCATTACAAGCCACAACTCTGCTTGCCTACAAAGACATCTGCACACAAATCTTGACTGCACTTCCACTTGCATCCAAATTACTGTGTCCCCTGCCATGGGCGACACCACCATACATGATCCCAGCCATCATATCCCAGCTTCTCGTGTAACACATCCATGCATCACCCAATACCCACAGTCAGGACACTCCTCAAACATGGCATCATGCAAAGAGTCCCTGTGAGCCACATACCAAAGCCATATTCCTTCACCGGTCAAACACCACCTCTACTTAACATGCCACACACTAGGTGACCCTAGTGTTCAGCCCCCACACTGTACCCATTCTTGTCTAACCAAATAATGTTGTCATATACCATGCTGCTGTAACTGTGTCATTGAGACCGCTATGAACCCATATTTAACCCTTCCAATATTATTTTCTCCTGTACACTAGATATAAGAATGCCCTCCAAATGTGGTGGATGGCACAGGCTGGACAAATAAAGCCCTACAGTGAATGTTGTCTTGCTATGAGCACTCCAACCACATGACTGATGCCTGCTATGGAGAAGAATGCCCATCAACCTCTACAATTTCATGTTGGGGACACATATGTGCACAATATTTAAAGGGGGAGGAATCACATCATGCAGCAATGTCAGAAGTACATAAATGAATGTAAATGACAAGAAAGCATGGACCTCACTGAAAGCATGCAGAGCAGTGGCAGATGACACAGAAAGTAAATCCAACTGTCACTGGCATGCATCTCACAGTTATGTACTGTATTTGGTTTACTATTGAAATGTCGATCCCGACATGTGCGACTCGTCTTGCACGAACGCGGAACTGCGATCGCCACTACACCGACTCCCAGATGTGCGAACGGCAAAACCTCGCCCCTATCTGACCCATGGTAGCATGGGTGTGGAGGTGTTGCGCGGCCGGTAATGTCGATCGTCAAAGTGTTTGCGGTTTCGGTTCGCTAGCGAAAAGTTTTCGCAGTTTCGGTTCGCGCAAACACGTCGATGAGGTCACCGTTCGAACGAAGTGCATTCGCACTTTCAATAGTAAACCACTGTATTCTGTATCCACAGTGCAAACCACTGCTATAGTGACACCTTTGGAGTTGGGGTCAGGACAACAGGCTGAGGTCAGTACCTGTCCAACATGTGACAATGAAGTCAACATACAACTTAATTCAGTTTTCTGGACATATCAACAATGTTCATTTTGCCTTTCCCTTGGGTGATTCTATACCCACTGCCCAGGGTAACACTATAGCCTCCCCAATAACTGCCCTAGTGGAGGCAAGCGTGATGAAGGTCCATCCCTGTCATAGAGGCTCCATTGTGATGAACAGCATCACCACTGCTGCAGACTTGACAGATGCTTGGCCTCAAAAACTTATGCAGGTTTGTAATCCAGGTACAGTCCTTAGTCACACCTATTGTGCATGGCCCTTGAAAAGATTTGACCTAGCAGTACCAGGGCCTCCATAACATCATGAAGTCCAGGGGTAACACTATGATTGACCTTTTGTGATCAATGTTAGTACGTATAGCATTCATGATCACTTCTATGCAGGTGTTAGCAAATGCTACCACTGGTGAACCTAACCCTGATATTTTTCATACGTGGACATGTGAATAACAGTGATGGCCACAATAGATGACCACTCCAGGAAACATGGTCTGAATGTGCTATGGCATACTCATACCAAGGCTAGGGCTGCACAAATTGCAGGTACACTCGAAGTGTGACAGTTCATGTGTAGCCCCCTAACAAGCCATGCTCTACCATGTCTTTCTCATAGACATAACTAAGCAGTGAAGTTAGAGTTTAAGCAGCCCTAACCCTTGCACTATTAAATTCCTGGTTTGGGCATGGGCAGTGTTATTTTGCTGTTTGATCAAGCTTTGTGAATTCTGTATCAGTGTTAACAACCATAGTTCTTGGTGAGGTGGGGTGGCAGCATCCTGCGCAGGAGTGGCCTTAGGTCAACTGGTGAACTAGGCAAATGGGCTCCACGGTGCCCCCTACCACACCGCCTGGTGCCCCCATCCTGGTCTATGTACACCAAATAAATACTGGAAAAGCACCCCTACTAGAGCGGCACCATAGGCGGCCGCCTAGTTGGCCTATGCCTAAGGCCAGCTATGTCACTTGCAAAACAGCAGAGACCAAGGGCTAGAAGTAAGAGGGGGTGAGACATATTGTTTGTAGCTGTGGATATGCTGATGCATAGCTGTCTGCACTTACCTACTACATTCATCTGTGTGATTTCATCATGCAAGAAGCATGCCATAGATGACTTGTATGTCATGCACTGCAATCAAAGGAGCCATCAGGATGCTTTGGAATCACCTGGGTCATTGTACAGTACCAGAGTTGATGGAATGGTAGCTCAGTCTATTGATATAATACCATCCATGGAGACTGAAGTGCTGGGAGTATTCAGATAGGTGGGTAGTTTCACAGAAACCACAAAGGCCATCTCCCTTGCATTGCTGGAGAAGCAGATATGTCCTTTCATGGCAACAATTTATAGGTTCATAGGTTCTTACTAGGCTACTAGGGCATTTATAAGCCTAGCCAGAGTGTGTTTGGCTTTGGCCACCCATTTTAAATTAATTTTGCTATGCCCTTTTGCCCTTTTTCGAGGTTAGTATACTGTGCCTCTGTCTAACAGTGACACAGAAGTGATACCCGGGGTAAACCTACAATCTCCCATCCACTCATCAAGATTCCTCTTGAAGAAAGTCAATGAGGGACTCTGCCTAACCTGGACTGGGATTTTATTCAGAGTGAAGAGAGCCTCTGGGTTATGAATATGTCCCTCCAGCATGTCCTATGTATTTCAGTGCTGAGGTTCAAGTCTCTTGAGTGCTCAGCTCGATGGGATTTGGATTTTCTGAGGTGCAGCATGTCCATTAATTCCGGGTTGGACATCGCTTTATACGTCAGGCACAGATTGCCTCTGAGCAGGCGTTATGCCACTGAGTAGAGCTGGAGTTTCTTTAACCGGGCAGCATATGGCATCTGTTTGAGCCCTTTGATCCTCTTGGTGAGGTACTTTTGGGGTCTTTCCAGTTGCTGCAGGTGTCTGGTAAGGTACATCCCAAAAGGGGCATAGTACTCAATTATGGGTCTGATGAGGGATCAGTAAAGAGGCACGATGACCTCCCCTGATCTAGATGTGAATCCCTTCATGATTAGGTGGGCTATATAAAATATTTTTCTAACCACTTTGGCCACGTGGTTTTCAAATGAGAGATTGCTATCAACTTGGGTCCCCAGGTCCCTAATTACTTCTTCCATACTTAATGGATTACCACCTATGTGGTAATTTGTGGGCACTTTGTTTTTGCCAAAGGGGATGACTATACACATTTTGGCATTTAGCTTGTGGCCATGACTCTGGCACTAGTTGTCTGTTTCTATGAGGCCCTTTTGTAGGATGCTTGTGTTGGCTGGAGAGTCGATTATGGCGCCTAGTTTGCAGTCATCTGCGAACTTGGTCAGCCACAGTCCTTCCGTATTGGCCTGTACCTCCGAGAAATATATACCGAACAAGAGAGGTCCCAGGACTGAGCCTTGTGGGATGCCACTTGTAACTGGTTTGGAGTCTGACATAGCTCCAGCAATTCTAACCATGTGGGTTCTGTCCTTGAGCCAGTTTGCAGCCCATCTAGTGACATAGGGGTTTATATTTATGCTGGTGAGCTTATCTATAATGTCCGAGTGGGGTATTGTATCGAAGGCTTTTGCAAGGTCCAGGTAGGCTGTGTGGACCACCTTCCCCTTGTCAATGGCCTTGGTGACTGTTTCAAAGAAATCGACCAGGTTTAAGAGGCAGGACCTGCCCTTAACAAAGCCGAACTGGGTAGGATCCAGTGTCTGTAGGTCCCCAATATCTTTATTTATGAGGTCCATGATGATCCTTTCCATAGCTTTGCAGACCAAGCTAGTCAGGCTTATGGGGCTATAGTTTCCAGGATCCATTGAGGCACCACCTTTGTGGAGAGGGACCACTGTTGCTGTACGCCACTCTTTGGGTACATATCCTGTAGTAAAGCTGAGACTGAACAGTAGTTTTATGTTTGGGTTTAGCACTTTTTGGAGTTCATGGAGGACGCAGCCCAGGACATGGTCTGGTCCCATTGATGCTATGTTTTTTGATTTGGAGAGGGCGGCTCTTACCTGAGCATCTGAGATGTCAAGGGTGCAGCACTCTGCTGGGATAGATATTTGCCCTTTTGGTGGGGAGGGGGGGAGAAATTTGTGCTGAACCTGTCAGCTAGGATGTTGGCAATGTCTGTAGGTTTGGTGTATTTTTTGTCATTTTGGAGTCCTAAGTATACTATGGGCTGATGCCAGATATATACCCAATGTGACTACAGTTTGTCTCTGTAAGGTCCCTGCAGTTAGAACAGTAAGACATACATATACTTTTACATCCATGATTAATGAAAGTTCACTCATTCCTCTTTCAGAAGTATGTGGCCATACAGATCAGCCAGTGCCCATGTGACATTTCTGTCCACATGATCATAGTCCAGGAGTTCCTGATCCTTAAGTTGACTGGGTGTTAACCTCTGTCAATATTGCTTTTATTGTTATGTACAGCCATGTCACCCATCTGGGAAGCCACTGACTAATCTCAGTATGCGCCTTCTCCACAACTATCACTACTGCTCCAGTTATGTTCACTATTCTAAGTATTGTTCTTATCATTTTCACTATTGTCAGTACTGCACCAGTCATGTTCACTATTCTAAGTATTGTTCTTATCATTTTCAGTATTGTGAGTACTGCACCAGTCATGTTCACTATTCTAAGTATTGTTCTTATCATTTTCAGTATTGTGAGTACTGCACCAATAATTTTAATATTCTAAGTACTGTTTTTATCATTTTCACTATTGGCAGCACCACTGCTATCATTTTCACTTCGGTGAACTGCTGCACATCTAAATCTGTGCATGGGAGATAGAAAATGCACAGCAGAAGGTGTGTGCATGCAGACTTTCCACTGTGTATGTGCTCGCCCCCACATGTGTTATGAAGGATACTGCTGTAAACATGGCTTTTAACAGCCAATTCTAGATCTCTAGCTCAATTTATTCATGCTGTAGATGTCTTTGTTTCCAGTAGTTATCAAGGCTGCAATGGGCTGGACCACTTCCTTCCCAATAAAATGGAAGGACCAACATCAGCTGCTCCCTCCCATTGTATCTTGACAGCTTCTTTAGCTCCTTGGTCCCTAACCAGATCCAATTTGTTTGGGTCACAGTCAGGCCCCCCCCCCCCCATGACATGTTACCTTCTGTTACATTTTATGTGTTATAACTGTTATACCATTGCTGGGAGGGGGCATAATGTCGATCCTTAAAGAAGTAGATTACTTAATTTTTAACTGCTTAGAATATGTTTGCCATTTGAAGTAAATAGTAATTAAAATTGTTTAATGAGACAGATGAATATGTGAAATTTCAATCAAGTTATGCAGGATTCTTTCCAATATTTCTGTTCTGGGTCAAACATATTTCTCAGACTGTGAATTTTCAAGATACTAGCCAAGGAAAAACATTGTCTTGGAGTTATGATTTTTTCAATTTGTTTTTTGTTGCGTCATTTCACCATAACAAAATACAATTTAGAAGAATATGGACCTCCTTAAGATTTACAATAGATAATATTCAGACCTCTACAAACAATTATTTTGTTTCAATTCAATTTTAAAACAAAGCAAATATTTACAAGAATGCTGGAGACTAATGTTATATATGGAGCATTTCCTCTTTTAATAAATTCCTGTAATCTTCTTAAAGTCTGTAAGGAGTCAAGCTATAATGATTATTTTTCCTACAGTAAGTAGTTTATGGCAGCAAAAGCAGCAAGTGTGTTATTTCTGCAGGTCATGTGGACCATTATTTGCCTTTCTGTGTTAAAATGCAGTTGTTTGGACTGAATCCTACCAACATCAAGGAGGCTATAGAGAAGAATACCCATGAGACTGATGAAGCCAAATAGAACACATGCTATAGCTATACTATCCATTAGTTATTAAAGTTTAGCTTTTAACTTATTGGTGACATAGTGATCTACATATCCTACGTTGTGTCTTCAGTAGAGTGGTCTAGTCTGAGTGGTTGTGCTTAAGGACACTCGGTTTCATTTTTGTTGAGAAGTAGCTCTTATTAATGAAAGTTTACATCAGAACAGGACAGATATGTAGGAGTAAGTGTCCTGGCCAGGACTACCATGTGTGACCACTGCTGCATGGGAGGAAAAGATAGTGTATCCATCAAACAGTGCAGTAAATACAAAAGTGCTTAGATAAAAAAGAAAATAAAACTTGATTTGAAAACATCCAATGAGAGGTGAGAGAAAAGGGAATGCCATTGTCTTTGCTGAGAGGCTGCTTGTAGATTTAATATTCAGTTATTACATTCCTCAAATACAGAGCAAAGCAGTGGCTGGAAAAGTAAACAGGGATTGCTGAGGGGAGACCTCCCTTTTGTTATATAAAAAAGGTAGGGTTTGAGAAGCGAATCTGGTTCCTATAGCACTTGGAGGTCCTTACACTAGGCATTAATGTAAAAAAGGCAAATGATGGACATTTCTTCATCCACGGTGTCAATGGAAAATCTTTATTTGTTTGAAGTAAAGAAGCTGTTTCCTAAGGATGTCCCCTAAATTTAACAAGGTGAAGATGACGGAGGTGCAATTGGCAAGAAGGGAAGGCAATACATATATTCCCCAGCTAAATGCTCAGAAATGCTGAAATGAAAACTAAATGGTAGCAGGAAGGGAGTCATCCTGAGCCAGTGTTCAGTATGTCAGGAATGTGACATGAATGAGAGAGAGATTTTGGTCAAAATATTGACTTAAGAGAAAAGTTAATTTACAGTACACAAACAACTACCAGTGACTGGACTTGTTAAACCACAACAAATTATCACATTACATGCAAGGCTGGAGATATGTGAGCACCACCAGTCTCGCCAAATGAAGAAAGGAAGGTTGTGTGTGTGTGTGTGGGGGGGGACAGGTTCCAAAGGGCTTGAGGTAAGAAGTTCAAATTGAAGTCCAGGATTGATGACCAAAATAACTGTCCTGGTGCATCCATGCTTGAAAAACAAGAGGCAGTTGAAATGGTATCCACTGAAAGAGCAAGGAAAAATTGTGACTCCTAGAACACCGACATTGAAATTGAACATATGATTATGTATGTACAGAGGTGAAATTGCATTATCTTGAAGTGTTTCCCTCACTCCAAGGTGCAGCAATCATGGAGTTAATATATACAGAAAAGGGAGATGGGGTGGACACAGCCCCCCATATTGAGGGGGTGCAGGTACTGAAACTTCCCTGCAAAAAAAATCTTCAAACAGCATTTCAGCATGTAAACATTTGAAGCAGAAGAGCAAAAATGAAATGAAAGCAATAATGCAATAATGTAAACAGGAACTACATAAATATGAATGATGTGTCATGGCTTGCTCTGTATACCTAACTGGTCCTTTTTTCATATGCCATAAACTGGAGTTAAAAGATGGAGGAAGGTGAAAGAAAAGCAGGATATATCAGTGCTGTAGAAACTGCTAACACAATGGTGAACTGTATGTGAAAGAATGAATGCTAGAAGGTACAAAATGGGTGATAGTCATACAAGAAAGCTAATTGTTTTTCTTCAAATTTTATTTATGAATGCCAGCCTTGAGGGTAGATCAAGGATGGCCTATTTCCATAAGGCATCAACATCTGTGATGTACGTTAAGTCAAAATTAGTAACTGCTGTGCTGGTACATAAAAAGTTATTTTTTTCTCTTCACCCCCCCCCCCCAACCTCCACAGCAGCTTGTCCACTGCATCTGCTAGCTGTCTTCAATTGGTCTGTTCATTACAAGGTGCAAGAGCTGACCATCCTCAGGCTAGGCAAGAGCCCTATGGTGCTTTTGATCTTGCCTAAGGATCTCCAATTGTCAATTCATGTTCCCATCATGTAGAACAGGTGGTAGGGAATGGGACTACTAGAAGGTCCTGTGGAGTGGACAAACACTAGAAATGCATCTCTCCAGTGACATTCTTGAGCTTCACAGGGTGGCTGTTCATCACAGCAAAGTCTGAGCATCTTTACACACACACACTCACACACACACACACACACACACACACACACACACACACACACACACACACACACACACACACACACACAAAAACACACAGATGTCTACAGGCCGCTTTGTAAACACTATGACACTGTCTGTAATGGCATATGCTTAATACGTTCATGTTCCATGGGTGCAAAATCCAGTGTTTCCATTAGGTGTTAGTCTAGTGGTGAGTTAGGAAAAGAGACTGGCAGTGGCTACTCAGTCCCATCCTCCCTGGCCCTTCCTCTGTCATTACCATGTTACATATTCTTCTGATTTTACAAAATTAAAGGTAAATGTACTACCTGATAAGTAACTGACAGCACTATTAAAGGCAAACATTTAACAATGAGCAAGGTCCCATACTAAGAGAGTACTGCAGAGGGGTACCCAACTTCAAAAGCTGATAAGCTATGAGCAATAATCAAAATATAACAGCTCCCACAGATAAGCTGTATAAGAAGTCTGTGCTGCTTCATGGGCGAGTGTGCCCAATAGTTATATTGAGGAAGGGATAAATATTCCTCTAAGTGTAGTATAAAAAGTTTTACTGTGCACCTTGCCTGGAAAGACTGGACAACATCTTCTGTTACTGCATGGAAATGTCATCTATGGCCTCCTGGAGATCCATCCGTACTGTACACTGCAGTCTGGTAAGATAGGATCAAAAAGAAAAAAGAAAAGAAAATTACTTGCAGTACATCTCAGGAGCTCTCACTGTGACCCCTTCTTCCTATCAGAGAAGAAGGTCAGGGTGGCGCCTCTTCACTGTACTGGTGTCTGCCTTGCTCACCATTTCAGAGAATACCAGTAGCATCAGTAACTAAAATGGCAAGATAGTGCCAGGCATTCATCTTATACTGCGGACCTTCATAAAAGTACCCCAGCAAATGATACCAGTCATCTCTATGAAGCAGAAAGAGAAAAATCTTGCTCTCCTGTGAGTACCACTAGAGTACCCTGCAACTACTAGTGCCATCAAAAGCCATGATCACACTCAAGATCTCATACCACAGACTCATGTCTAGCATCTCATGGTCACACCCATTGCTTATTGTGAGAATTGCTGATAGTAAAACTAACACTATAATATATTGGCTACATTATACTAAGACAAGATTCACTACAGACGACATTGTTGCTGGGAATGATTGAGGGCAAAAGAAGGGGCAGCTGAAGATAAGGTGAATTGGCAGTGTCACTGAAGTAATGGACGGTTACTTACAATAAATCATCATAACAACATGCATCAAACAGCTAAATAGCATGGCCAGCTGCAGGGTTCAGCATGGACCATGCCATGGTGAACATGTGCATAGGGGGAAATGGAAGATGCAAAATATGGTAGTCACAGTTGTGTTTTACAGCATGCACTTCGATTAGTACAGAGACCATGCTTTTTAATAACTTCATTCCAAGCAGGCTTAACCAGGATGTGCAGGGAAACTCCTTTTATCAGGAAGGCTTCCATGCATGTGCAATGCACCTTCGATATACTGAGGCAATTGCCCAATACCACATAGGCCTCTACACAAGACTCTGAATTGCTCATTTTACATATCCTGCCTAGATGCAGAAACATTCATTTGATGAACCCTCATTTGCATAATCATCATGTTCAGTGATCCAAAAGATGATTATATAAACCTTAGAACCTGCATGAAGGCATTGTGGAAAATATAGAGCTCACATTTGGAAACAATCTTCAAATGTGCAAAGTAACTTACCCTAAAGACAGCAGATATACTGCTTGTCTTAAAGGTATTTGCGACATCTTCCTTACACTTCCATAGTGGCAGTTAACTAATGTGTCTTTGGGGGTAATGCTTGATGTAGGGGATGTAAGAGTTATTGTTAAATGTTTTCCAAGTCTAAAATATTCAGTGGAAGCACAGAGTATATACAGAGGTAATCGGCAGGTTTAACAAAGGCACATCCATAAGCAGCTGTGAAATGCTCCAATTACAGGTGTCTGCCTAACACTGAAATATGTTAGGACAGAAATACCTGTCTTTAGTATAAATGTGGAAGATACATTCCTGTGTATAGCATCAACATGGCACTGTAACAGTAACAGTATATAATTAAGCTTCATCGTGTGTCCCCATTTTGCCTGTCGACAGTCATAACAGTACCTGTTGTTAAGAGACTTGAGTCCGTGCGTGATATGGTGGATTCTTCTCAGGTGCTAGAATCCTCCACATCACGCACACACTAAAGTCTGTTAACAACAGGTACTGTTATGACTCTGTCATAGTCCATGTTGATGTGAATGACTTGAGAAGTACTTCTCTGGACTATATGAAGAGAGACATGATTGAACTCAATGAATATGTGTTCCAGGCAGGTATGTCCCTAGCCTTAAGCAGCATCCTACTATCACCCAGAATGATGCCTTAATACAAACAGAGAATGACTGACTTTAACAATTGGCTAAGTTTCTGGTGTAATTCCAAGGGGATCCAGTATCTGACAGTCTGGGAGGACATGTCTGACAGACCACGATGCTTTGGCAAAGATGACCTTCATCTGTCTCCCCTGAGCTTCAGGCTTCTGGCAAAGGGTCTTGCCTCCCCTCATAGTGCCTTTTTTAGGCAAAGATATGAGCACAAAATTACCAGCATGGAAAATTCTTCTAAATGAACTTTAAATGTCAATCTGCTAAACACTAAGAGTCATAGCATGAAACTACACTCATTGCAATCATTCATTGCCCTGGAGGATGCTGACATGTGTGCAGTCCCTGAAACCTGGCTCAAAGCAATAAAGAGCACACCAGCCTTACCAAGTTACTCATTCTACCATACTTTCAGACCCCAAATAGAGGGTTACAAAACCAAAGGAGGTGGAGTTTCAATATTTATGAAAGATATACACACCTCCAGGCTGGTCAAACGGTATGATGCACAGGAGACACTCCAAGTGCAGTTAACTGTTGACAAAACACCTATTCAAATCATAGCTAGCTACAGACCCTGAACCATGACTCAGGATGCCCACTCCACCTACCTGGACTTGCTTGAATCCATCATGATTCAACCCTTCACTCTGATCCTGGGTGACTTTAACTACCCAACCATAGAGTGGAAGACCTATTCTAGCCCAAACATGAATACCCAGAGATTCCTCAAATTCATCAATGCCAATGCATTGGATCAGCTGGTTGACACCCCTATGAGAGGTGAAAATAACCTAGACCTGGTTCTAACCAACATGAGTAACCACTGTAGCACCCCTACAGTGTCCATCCTTGCTGGTAAAATCCAACCATAAAACAATCACTTTCAAAGTCACCACCTCCCATGCCCCCACCCTTGTCAGGGTCAAATGAATAAACTTTTCCAAAGCAGACAACAATCTCCTCAGAGCAAGTATAAGCAGCTTTACAAATGCCATCCATTCAGTTGAAACTATCACTAATGTCTAATCCTACACCAAAAAACTATATGAGCACCTACATAGCTGTATGGACTCAGCAATACCTGAGAGGACCAAATCATCTTCCTCAAGGAAGCGTAAACCTGTCTGATGGACAGCAGCAATAAACAAACTCTATAATAAAAGGAAAAAATTGCTGCCCAGGACCAAGAAGGAGCAGGTGCAAAGTTGGAAGCAATTTCTCCTTTGTCTGAACAAGCAAATAAGGTCACTGGCAAAATCATCTAAGGCTAACTTCAAGTCCAAATTGGCCACATCCACTAAGGACAATCACAAGACCTTCTTCACATATGTCCACAATCTCAAAGGTTAACACCCAAATCTGCTCTGAACTGCTGGTAAATAGCACCACATACACAAACGCCATAGATATACCCGACCTGCTGGCAGACAGGTTCAGTGAAAACTTCATGACCCTGTCCCCACCATCAGTCAACCAGGACATCCCCAGCACCTGCCCCCCTCCCTTCATCACCAGGCAGCAGGTCCTTAATGCCCTCCCAAAGGCAAAAAATACAGATTCCATGGGACCAGATAACATCCCTGGCTGTATCCTGCATGAACTCAGGTATGAGCTCTCAGCACCATTAGACACCCTATTCAACCAAAGCCTGAGAAACAGCTTCATCCCAGCTGAATGGAGTGAATGTCATCCCTCTACATAAAGGTGTAGCATCCACTGACCCAGCCAATTATAGACCCATCAGCTGAACTAGCCTGATCTGCAAGGCCATGGAATGCATTATCATGGACCTTATAAACAAGGATACTGGTAGCCT
Organism: Protopterus annectens; assembly: GCF_019279795.1. Classification (NCBI taxonomy): domain Eukaryota; kingdom Metazoa; phylum Chordata; order Ceratodontiformes; family Protopteridae; genus Protopterus; species Protopterus annectens. The sequence continues at coordinate 1,922,835,574 of NC_056733.1, read as the reverse complement.
CCAAATGCTTGACCCCACACAGTATGGGTTTGTCAAAGGGAGATCATGCCTGTTAAACTTTGTTCATAGGTTCATAGGTTCATAGGTAGGTACTAGGCTATCAGCCCATCAGCCCAAGGGCCTGTGTAAGCCTAGCCAACAAGGTTCCCTGGCTTACGCCACCCAAGAAAGTTATTTTCCTATGCCACTGTTGAGCAGAGACACAGAAGTGATCCCCGGGTGTATTTCCTATTTCCCATCCACTCATCAAGATTTTTCTTGAAGAGTGCTAATGAAGAACTTTGCTTGACATAGATGGCTAGCCTGTTCCAGAGTATGGGAAGTCTCTGGGACAGGAATCTATCCCTCCAGCATGTCCTGTTTATTATGGTGACAAGGTTTAGGTCCCTAGAGCATGAAGCTCGGAGGGATTGGGATTTCTTTAGGTGTAGCATGTTCAACAGCTCTGGGTTTGACATAGCTTTATATGTTAGGCAGAGATCACGACGGAGTAGGCGATATGCCATGGAGTAAAGTTGGAGTTTTTTTAAGATGGTCACTGTAGGGCATTTGTTTGAGGCCAGAAATCCTCTTTGTGTGGTACTTCTGTGGCCTTTTCAGCTGCTGCAGATGTCTTGTGAGGTACATTCCAAAAGGGGCATTGTACTCTATAATGGGTCTAATGAGTGCCGAGTAGAGAGGAACAATGACCTCTTTTTTCCTGGATGAGAAACCTTTTATGATGAGGTGTGCCATGTAGAAGGACTTCCTGACTACTGTGGTGATGTAACTATCAAAGGAGAGACTACTGTCCACCTGGGTCCCAAGGTCTCTTATCACACATTCAGTGTTAAGTAGATTGCTGCCTATGTGGTAGTTCATGGGTACAGAGTTTGAGGCCATGGCTCTGACACCAGGCATCTGTCTCAGCGAGGCCCTTCTGTAGGATGTCCACATCATTTGGGGACTTGACTATTGCAGTCATCTGTGAACTTCATTAGCCAGAGGCCTTCTACCTGTTGACTTCTTCAAAACAGTCACCATATCCAGGAGAGGTCCCAGGAAGGAACCCTGTGCACACCACCTACTTTGATCTTTATAATTCCAGAATGGGGGATGGTGTTGAAAGCCTTGGCGAGGTCAGATAGGGTGCAAAAAACACCTTACCTTCATATCCGGGTTGTTTCGTGTCGTCTCATCTACCTGTTGACTTCTTCAAAACAGTCACCATATCCATGGACAAGGGGAAGACAGTGCACACCACCTACTTTGATCTAGCCAAAGCCTTTGACACTATACTGCACTTGGGCATAATAGATAAACTCTCCCAGCTAGGCATCAACCTGTATGTTACCAGATGGGTAGCTAACTGGCTCACTGATAGAGCCCACTCAGTCAAAGTAGGGGAAGCCACCTCTAGTAGTAGACCCGTAATGAGCGGTGTACCCCAAGGATCGGTCTTGGGGCCTGTACTGTTTGGGATATATTTTTCTGAGGTGCAAGCCAAAATCAGTGGTCTGTGGCTGACCAAGTTTGCAGATGACTGCAAGCTGGGCACTATCTTAAATTCCCCTAGTGATGTGAACATCCTCCAAGAGGGCCTTACCCAAAATAGTGACTGGTGCCAGAAGCATGGCCTCAAACTGAATGCCAAGAAATGCATCATTATCCCCTTTGGGGAATATGGCATCCTCACTAATTATCACAACAATGTACTAAGCATGCAATCAGTCGTGAGGGACTTGGGAACCCAGGTTGATAGCAACCTCACTTTTGACTACCACGTTGCCTCCATTATACGGAAGGCTTTCTACATAGCTTACCTCATAAATAAGGGTATTTCATCCAAGAACAAGGAGGTCATAACATCCCTGCTCTCCTCCCTTATCAGACCCATTACTGAGTACAATGCCCCCTTTGGCATGTACCTTGCCAAGCACATGCAGCAGTTGGAGAGACCACAGAGGTTCCTGACCAGAAAAATCCAGGGTCTCAAACACCTATCTTATACAGCTAGGCTAAAAGCCCTGTCCCGCTACTCAGTCTCATACAGACTGCTCAGAGGTGACCTATGTCTAGCATACAAGGCCATCTCAGACCCAGCCTTGATGGAGTTGCTGCATACCCGTAAGACAAACTCCAATCAAGAAACCCACATGCAAGGCCTTAACCTGGTCTGTGAAATTAATAGAACTTGTTGACGGGATAGATTTGTGTCCCAAAGACTCCCCAACTGTGGAATAGACTCTGTCTCCATGTCAAGCAGAGTACCTATGTAGCCTTTTTAAGAGAAACCTGGACGACTAGATGGGAAACAGAAAATACACCCATGGGATCCCACATGTGTCCCTGCTGGACAGGGAAAACAGGTGCTGACTTTGAGGGAGCATGGGTGAAATTCTTGGCTAGGCTTATAAGGGTCTCCTAGCTAATAGCTTAGTATCCTCCTATGAACCTATGAACCTATTTGTGTATACTTGGATAATAGCCAGTCTAACACTGGAGTGTATAAACAGAAGGGTGCATCTTGCATACTGTATACTCATCTATAATTTAACAAGGGTGGTTCTAGGCAGAACATATACCAAATGGTGACTGTGATGGTGTGGGCAACTCTCTTGGTTAAGTTTGTGAGTGCATTGTGGGGATACCCTGTCACAGTTAGCAGGGTAGAGCGGTACAGATGAATCTCATGAACATGTAATTCCTAGTTGAATGTACATGATGAGTTGTACACTGTAGGCAGTCAAGTTTGAAAAGCTTACTATCTGATTCATGTGATGTCTTTTTTTTCTCAGAAGAATAACATACATGGCAAAGGAAAGGGCAAAAAAGAGCAAAGTTGTCCGACATGGAGAATGAAGTTTTGGTGCAGGTCTTCCATCTCCATGGCTGATGTCTGCTTAGGCAGGAGTCTAAGGACCAGCCCTACTGTGACTGTGCTTGACAGGATATAGTAGCTATTAACACCATTGGTGGCCAGGAGTGTACCTATGAGCAGATGAGACATAGGGACAATAACATTATCTGCCTTCCACAAGATGATAGGCCCATGGAATGTGGGCCATCAGTCAAACCACCGTTTGTGGAGATGGAGGAGTGTCTTGGCATCTCTGTGTGATGGACCAGACTCATCAAATTCCCATGGTGGTT
>NC_056733.1:1922702442-1922827442 GCF_019279795.1 Protopterus annectens | reverse complement strand
CTGATTTCCAGTTTTCTCTGTTAAAACATATACATTTTAATAGTTACAATAGTGCACTTACATTTCTGTTCTTTCCAGTAGGGCACACTGTGGATATATTTCAAACACAAGCACTTTACAAATACCTTTTCAACACAAACATCTGTACAAATCAGTTTGATATACACATGGTGTATAATTGTTTACACAATTCCATCTAGCTGTGGTAGAAGTACCTCCTTTTGTAAAAAAAAAAAAAAACAATAAAAGTGCAACTGCTACAGAGCTACAGCTAGTGTGTGCTGTGCTCTCCGTATATATATATATATATATATATATATATATATATATATATATATATATATATATATTTTAGAAAAAAAGTTAAACTGCACGGAATACATAGAGTTTAACATCAACACGATAGGTGACGTCAAACTGCACAACTTGTCTATGCTTTATAATATATCATGACCCTGGTATTTCTTGAATAACCTTTACTGCAGGTGTGAGGTAGCAAGGGTAAGATGACTTCAGTGAGATAGTGTGCATTGTCTCTTGGGTGATTTTTCATGACATTTTCTGTTAGTGTAAGTGTGCATTGTCTCTTGGGTGATTTTTCGTGACATTTTCTGTTAGTGTGTTCTCATGTGCATGCATACACTTATCATCTATTTACTTTTGAATGTTCCCTCTTTGCAAGACTGCAGAGTAGCTCTGTTGTTAAGAACAGAAGGCAGTTGCTACACAGGAAATGCATTTTCATGCTGGCTGTAGTTTTGTTCAGCCAAGGCTCCTTTCTAATGATTGCAGACTATCACTGATTTTTGGATAGAAATAGAAATACTGGTAACACAAAACAAGAAGAAATATGGGCATTCTGAAATAAAATGTTTGTTTCTTTGATTTGTTCTCCATGGATTCCTTATCATCATAATGCTATAAAATTAACTACAAATTATTTAAGTGCTGACAAATCATCCTGCTGCTCTCTGCCGCCTCGAGATAATTCTGTTTAGCAGTTATTTGTATGCCAACACTGGCTTCAGATATTTTCATTAAATGCATACAGCTCTTCAATACTGACTTTCTGACTTTTTTTTAGTACAGCCTTCTTTGCGTATACACAAAATGGACATGTTTTTGATCTAACACAGATCTATAGATATGTTTCTGGCCTACATAAAGGCCTTTTAATCCTGTACCGAATGTCTACTATCCTGTGTCCTAATAAATTCCTTTGTGAACATTCTGCAGAAAACTGTCCTCCTGATGGCATTAAATTTGTATCATGAATTCACAATGAACAAACCAACCAAATAAATAAATTAAATAAATAAATGAAATCTAATACTTTAAAATAGTAACACTATGCATAAGAATGTTTCAAAGTGTACGGTACCATTTTATATTGAACAGTATGAATTTTCAGAGGAAAATACAGAAAAATATAAATAAATAAATGTCACAGATTCCTAAGCAAGAGAACATGCATTACTTTTTAATGAAGCATACTTTGTTTCAAAGCTAGGTTATAATATTGTTCACATATCATTGTCGAGCAGAAGTTAACCGTTTTATCACCATTTTTTTGTATTTATGTGTGAATATAGCAGCAGTCATCAAGGTCTCCTTAATTAGGCAATCCTAAAGTAACCGTCTTTCAAATAATCTTATACTTTCAATTTTATTTTAAAAGATTGACAACAGTAATGACAGGTGCAGCAGAGTAAAATGAGTATAAGTCATTTTACATATTTATCAGAAATACGGTTACTAATATTTACAAAGTCCAGAAATCTCCTGGCATACTTGTTGTTGGTAGTTATACATGTCACTTTGTGTGTGAATAGATGAAGTCACCCATAAATAAAGTGTTTGCATCAATGATTAGCTGTTATAATTGGTTAAAGTATTCTGCATGGTCTGAAGAGGCCATGGATGGGGTTCTGTAGTCATTTATAATATCATAATTAATTTTATTGAGTGTTACTAGGACTTTAAATATCATATGGAATCTGAGTAGAGATAATTGTTTTATCAATAAATATAGATCATTCTCCTCTATAGTTGCTGGTGAATCTGAATGCATGATAGGCAGTGAACCCTAGAACAGAGGAGGTGCTATCACTGGTGCCAGCTTTCTGTAATTCCACAAATGTTGATATCTTTGAGAGTAAGGATGGCTTCAGGTTCCGGGGATTTGTTGTTTAAGCCTCTGGCAGTCAGCAGAATTACCTTAATATTATCTAGACTAGAATTTATGCCAGGTTGCCCATCAGGAGACTTCTGCATATAAAATAACTATGATGACAGCAAGAGTTTTAGCCATAAGTAAAAATTAGAGTACAAGGTGTATTCTCTTTTTGGCAATGTATGGTAGTTTTTCTGTCATTTCATCCAGTGCAGACACATGCTACATTTACTTGGAATGACAGCAATCTCCTTGTCATTTATCAAAGTTGATTCTTTTGTCCTTGAGTTTAAGCACCATTCTTAGAAAAGGTAGAATGCTAATCAATGTCATGAGCTTGTCTTCTTCAATGACATGAACAGAGAGCTTGATAATGTCTCTCAGCATTTCCCCAAGATGGAATTCCTATCTTTGCTGACCACTACTTGGGCACCTACAAAATCATGACTGAGGAGGAGCAGATGGAGCCCTAGTGACATTCCTAATCCTAGTACAAGAGATGCAGTTAACTGTCACCCTATCCTGTGCCATCCTGGTGTGTGTGTGTGTGTGTGTGTGTGTGTGTGTGTGTGTGTGTGTGTGTGTGTGTGTGTGTGTGTGTGTGTGTGTGTGTGTGTGTGTGGTCTTACCATGATGGCACTGATGATAAAGACATTTTTGTGATGTGCTGCAGGCTTACAAGAACTTAAAGGTATGCCTCAGGTAGTACAAGTGACTCCTAGAAGCAGTAGGCATGGGTATTACTGTGCAGATAGAATTAATGCCTTTTCAGTGTACCTGAGGCAATCAATGAGGATGTGTAGATGCCCTAAGAGGCACAAGGAGGGGCTTCTTTCTTTAATACCTTAGCATATATAAGGGTGATGATGACACTGCAGCTATGGTATTGATTATGGGTGGCAGGTGGGACACAAAGAGGAAATTCAACTTAGATAACAAATAGCAATCTATTTGGGTTAAAAAAGAGGGTCATCATTAAACATGAAGCAGTTGCAATACTGCAGAAGGTAACAGCCCAATGTATGCATATTTTATAAACAATTATTCTAGTAACATTGTCTGGAAATTGAACCCTTTGGAGAAATAGGCTTTTTATATAGAAAGAGTACAAAATATCCAAACAAATATGTTGCTTGGGAAAAAATCATCTGTAGAATGGTCAGCTGCTAAGCAATGTTTTCATGATGTTCACATATGAAATATGACTATTAAGTTTAATGTATCAGATCTACATAAATGATTTTGTCATACTTGCTGCAGAAGTATTTGTTTTCATTTTATCATCGATTTATTACTGCAACCCCGACTAAAACCCAAGTCCCAGGTTTAGATGGAGGAATCAGCCACAGCCACAGCACTAGCTGTTCCACTTCTCTGGAACCACTCTGTTTAAGCACTGACCAAAAATGAAAGAAGTGTATTATGAAAAGGGCTGACATTTGTACAAAGCTGCAGGAGCGATGCAGCGCAGGTGCTGACAGACATCAAAATGTTTGTGAGGAAGCTCAACTTAAAGGTACAATTTCATGGCAAAATGAATGACTCTGTAAATAAGCCTATTGACGAAACTATAAAAAGGCCTAGCAGCTACTGTCCACCACTACATCATACATTAGCAAATTTGCAGTGAAGTGTGAGATGGATATCAGGAAACTACTAAAAAAAACCTCCTAAGAAAAAACTTTATAACTTAACACAGGGAGAAAGAAAAGCATTGATTGAGCTAGGCAATGATAAATCCAGGTGCATAATGAAGGCAGACAAGAGAGGAGGTATTTTTGTGACATACCACTGCATTCTCTATAGCTAAAAGCACAGAGTTGATGGGTCCCAACAACATTGCAGGATTCTTCTTAAATAGCTTGAAGCAGGATCTATCATGCCCATTCAAATTTCCATTTAACCACAGCTTCCAGACTGGCTTTGTCCCTGTGGAGTGGAGGAAAGCAAGTCATCCCACTGCATAAAGTGGGGTTATCAACAGACCTGGGAAATTAGAGACCCATAAGTTTGACTGGACTTACATGCAAGCCATGGAAAGAATAATCATGGACCTGATAAATAATGATATGGTAAACTTCCAAACTCTGAAACCAACCCGGTTTGGCTTCATCAAGGGCAGGTCATGCCTGCTCAATCTTGTGGACTTTTTCAGAAAGGTACTAGTGCCATGGATGAGGATAAAATTGCCTACCTTGACCTGGCTAATGCATTTAAACCAATTCCCCCACTTGAGTATTATAGATATATTTACAAAACTGGGCATAAACCCTTTATCACCAGATGGATAACCAAATGGCTTATGGACAGGATATATGTTGTTAGAATGGGGGATTCCAGATCCACCAAGAAACTGTTACTAGTGGTGTGCCACAGGTGCTGGGCCCTCTCCTGTTCAGAATATACTTCTCTGAGGTGAACACTAATGTAGAAGGCCTTTGGCTGACCAAGTTAGCTAACTTCTGCAAGGTGTGGCAATCCATTGAATTATCCAATGATGTAGATATATTTTAGAAGGGTCTGACTCAGACAAATGATTGGTGCCAGAGCCATGTCCTAAAACCAAATGCAAACAAAACGCATAATCATACCCTTTGGAAAGTCATATACCCATCCAAATTACAACATTAATAGTACACCCCTAAGAGTGGGCACAGAAGTGAGAGACCTAGGTACAAAGATAGGCAGTAGCCTGAACTTTGACTGTCATGTGTCCACAGTGGTGAGGAAGTCCTTCTATGTGGCACAGCTTAAAAATAAAGGCATGGCATATCAATCCAAGGAAGTTATAGTCTCACTGTACTCAGCCATCATCAGACCAGTAAACGACTATAATGCACCTTTTGGCATGTACTTGACTTGCTACTTGCAACTAGAGTGGCCTCAGAGGTTCCTTCCAAAAAAAAACTACAGGATGTAAACAACGTGTCTTATTCAAATAGACTAAAAGCCTTATCCTTTTACTCTGTCTCCTACAAGCTATCAAGTGGTAATCTGTGCCTAACCTACAAGACACTCATAAATCCAGCCCTGATGGAACTGTTATACATTCACAAGACAAACTGCGCAAGGGTCACCTGATCTAAGAATCTAAACTTTGTGACATGAACAAAATATACTGGAGAGACATATAAGTTTCTCAGAGATTGCCCCTTCCTGGAACAGGCTTCCTGTTCAAGTAAGAAAGAGCTCTTCCCTGACCATCTTCAACTGCAGTTTGGATCAACAGATGGGTAATTGCAAATTCACTCCTAGGGTGGCACCCATGTCCCTTATGGACAGAGGCAATCTGTAAAATACTGAAGGCATAGGCACAAAGCTAAACCATCCTGTAGCCCCCAGGGACTGAAAATCTGGTAAAATGTGGGTAATAATGGCTAGGCTTGTAAGGGTTGTTAAGCCATTAGCTTAGTAATCTCCTATGAACCTATGAACATGTAAGTAAAAACAGAACTGGCAAAGACACCTGATCCAGTATTTAAAGTTTTCTTGAATATCTAGCTGAGCATGGGCACAGTATTAGAGTGCAGAAAAGCACAGAAGATGAATGTAGGGATCTATTTTTAAATGCTATCTGTTTTATATCTCAAGTCCATCCCAGGGAAAATAATACATGCGTTAAAAAATGGGGCAGGTGAATTACATTTATGACCTTGGTTTTAAGACAGCAGATATTGTGGTTTCTGAAAGTAGAAATCAGAGCTGGTTATGTTCTTGTGATTTAACAGCATGATGCATATAATGCATGAGTTACGTGCAATGGACATGACTTCTCTGAATCAGACACAGATATTTGGTTTACGAGATATACAGTGGTATGAAGAGAAATCTAATGGAGCAACATTTCATAGTGAACCTTAGCTGGGAGAAATGGCAAAAAATGGAGATCATCACATTTACTATTGCGTGTACCTCCACTTTTTTGTCCCTCAACTCCCTGGTTCTTATGTCCTTTCCAGTAATGAACCCAAAAGGCCCTCCAGCCCCTCTTTGGAGTTAAAGTCAGTCTAGTCATTCCCCAGACAAAGGGAGTGACCATTGCTCCCTAGTTGGCAAGAGCAGATCAGCCCATTTGTTCCAATTTGGAGGTGAGAAGTGTGAACCTGGAACTGTTTAATACACGTGGGATGGCCCTACCCTCCCTACCTAACCCATAATACCTGAATGCCAAAAACTTTCAAAAGCAGAATAAAGGACCCATATAACCTCCAGCAGTCCCAGAAGGAAGAGCACAGAACATGAGCTGGACAATACCAAGCCTGATGCTCTATGGCATAAGGTGGATACAAGGTACATAAGGCCAAATTAACCAAAACTAGAACTTTGTAAAGCAATATGTGATCATAAAGGCAATGACTACAGACTCCACAGAATTAGCATATTCTGGTGTTATCTCACCATCATTATTCAAGCCCCAGAGTTCAAGTGTAACTTGGACAGTTGGATGGGAAACAGGAAATTCATCCCTGGTTTTGGCACCTATGTCTCTAATGGACACAAGCAGCTTGTAAACAGTTCATCTCCCAGGCCCCTGCTTGTAAATGCTTCACCTTCCAAGCCCTTGCTTACACTTGTCAAGGGTACCAGAACTTGTCAGAGATTTGGGATGTATGGCTAGGCTTAAAAAGGCCCTTGAGATCATTAGCCTAGTAAACACCTATGAACCAATAAATCTATAAAGCAGATATATAGCTGTGTATTAACAGCATAAAAATGGTATGGTAAACCATTCCCTTGAGATAATCTCCTACTGTATTCATGTGCATGGTAGGCTGCAAGCCATCACAAAATTCAACCCTGAAACATACCACAAGTCAGACCACATGGATGGGTTAAGCTAACCGTAGGCACTACAACTTCAGCATGTTTCAAAATAGAGGCTATTTTTCAGTCTAAGATAATGCCTGGGGTGTCACAATACCACATACTGTTTCAGGCAACTTAATAGGATACCGTGGTCAATTGTTTCAAATCCAGAAAGATCTGAAAGGACTAAGCATGAATAACAATGTTGATCTCACAGAGGAAGGAGATTATAGAATCTCATAGTAAGAATGCATACAATTTATTTACTTATAGCAGACTCCTTCTTATTTGGCCTCTCTCTAACCGGCCATCAAATTTCTGCCATAGCCCTAGCAAAAGACAACAGAGAAGAACAACCCTCCCACCTCCTCTGGGCTAAATAATGACAGACATTTGAGTTTTAGACTTCATACTCATTAGAAAAATGCATAATAACACAAATCATGTTATTCTAACTGATCGATAACCTATAAATGCTATTTATATGCTTTTTCTGATTAACCAGCCATTCCTTTATCCAGCCTAAGGTCTGGTCCCAGCGAGACTGGATAAGAGGAAGTCTACTGTATATGCATACTCTGTCAGTCTACATTTCTCGGTCTGTGCACATAATAATTGACTATTGTGTTGCATGTTTGATACAGACATTTTCTTAAAGTGTGGTATGGCCCTCTATGCCACCTGTAAACATTCATCTTTTTTTAATCAAATCCATGTTAGCAATGTCTTCTTCCCCTGCAAGGCTCAGCTGCTTGCAGGGGTCTACTTTAAATGAATGAAAACCCACATTACCAAAAACAACATTACTGAGATGACATCACCAAAACTTGAATTTAACAAATGAACGAACACAATGCCGAAGGATTTCACAGAGTAAGTATCCAGGTGGCCAACAAGGGGAAATTTGCCCTTTTCTCTACTGTAGTGAGATCCTGTAGTTGGTATATTAAGTTGGGGGGGGCACAGCCCCCCACATTGGGGGCTTTGGGGAGTGTAGCCCCCTACCTGTGTGGGATTGAGGTAGTGCGGTGTGTTTCATTACTAGATGGTGGCCAGCTGGGTACTTACCCTGTGAAATGTTTCGGCACTGTAGTTATTTGTTAAATTCAGGTTTCAGCAATATCATTTCGGCTATGTCTTCTTTGGTAATGTGTTTTTTTCCTTCTTTTGAAGTAGACCTGTTTGCAGATGTCTGCTGCTGTATCTTGATCAATGCATAAGGTACCCAAAACTGTGCAACCTAAGGGTACATTCAAGTACTCCTATACATATATGTAAATATAATATAGAGTCTCTAGCTTGTAACTTACCATTTATACAAACAGCAGTTCACTACATCCTTCAATTTAGAGCAATGATCTACAACATAGGCTGTTTATTTACACTGGTGTCACTAGTAAGAAGTGATGCATACAAAATAAGCCTGATATGAACAGCATGTTTTGGAATTCTATTATAACGTGATATTCCTAGTCAGTACGCAGATGCATTATAGCCATTATGCAATTCAGTCCCATGATCCAAAGAGGCCACTTATGCTAACACAAGACAGCTGCAAATAAGCCTAAATTAATTAAGTCATAATGATATGTAAATGAGATATGATGTAACTCAGGATATGCTGATGCAGTATTGTATCATCAGTTTGCGATTCACAGTAGAATTTTTCTCTTTTCCATACCATCCACAGATATGTTACATAAAGCAGAGTCTCTCCAATCCTATCTACTTTGCAGTCCACAAAAATGGCCTCACTTGTTACTAGCCCTGCTATTTCTATGTGTGATTTGCTTATCTTGGCCGAGCCAAAAACATCTTTTGGCTAGTAGTGCTACCAGGCCAAACAGGAGGAGATATAGCAAAATATATAATCAGGAGATGCTTGACAAGTTCAGAGTGGACATGGGCATCATAAGACTCTTAGTGGGTGTGCACTGGAGAAATGTGTGGACTTTCTATCCCTGTGGACTCTAAGGTATATACAGTCCTCACTATACTTGTCACAGGGACCTTCCAGAGTTAGACTGGGGACATGTTGGGGGTCTCACCGGCTTCTGCCTCAAGGTTACTAAACATTTTCTAAATGTACTCTTGTCATGTTTGGATCAGTACATCTATTTTTCAGTGTCACTTCAGGACCAAGCTAGAACTATGGATACCTTTTAAAGGATGGCACATTTTGCTGAGGTACTCGGTGCAATAGATTGCACCTATGTTACAATTAGGTCACCTTCTGGTCCAGGAGGGAGAGCAGTACCACAATAGGAAGAGCTACCATTCCATCAACTGCCAGGTAGTGCATGATGCATGGGGGAACATGGGGATGCATCACCAACGTCTATGACCAGCATCCAAGCAGTGCATATGATTCCCACATCTGGCCCACTGGATATCTTTTTGGTAAGGGGGAAATATTTTTATATTGTATTTAAATAGTTATTCATGGTAAAATTTATTGCTGAATTCTAAACCACTTTTTCTTTGTCTTGTCTTCCTTTCCTTTTTTCTCTCTATTTCTCTTTTATGTTTCTTGTTTTTCAAGTGATGCTGGATATCCACTGGAGCCATGGCTCCAAGTGGAGTTGCATGACAGACCTATAACGCATCCCTGTCCCAAACCTATATTTTCATTGAGAGAGTCTTTGGGCTCTTCTCCTGAAGAGCCATTTCTGATATCTGTATGAGTCTGGGGATGCTATTTAGTATGACTCAGCTACTGTGTGTGGGATGTTTACTTCATGTTACATTCTGCATAAAGTTATCATGTGCTGATCTGTTGGTGAAGTGACCTCTGCTGACATTGCAGTATGCAGTTCCAGCCCCACTATGACTAATCATGATCACCCAGCATGTGGCAGGCTACTGCTTGATATGCAGTCATGAAAGTAAAGTGGAGGCATCTAATCCAAAACTATGAACCAAGACATTCAGGTTAGTGTTTCCTTTATTGCAAAAAGACACTGAATGTAATTCATGCATGCAGTGATATTTTGGGCTATGCTACATGGTGCATGGTCTGCTGTCACTGCTTATCTAGCATTCTTTCTCACCTTAAAATATTTTTATAACTGTTATTTCATATTATCGTTTGTATAAGTAATGCCTGAGTACTCACTGACTCCTGTTCAGTGATGTTGTAAGACATCATATACGTAATAATCCCCTTTATAGCTGTTTTGAAGAATACATTCTGCTGAAGTCATGTACCTAAGTATGCATGCACTGAATGTACTCATTTGGTATAACTAGTAACTATTTTCAATATTTAATTAGTTCATACATTGAATCTGAATGAAAACGTATCATATTGTTTTGTATATTTTGCAATTTCTTATCAGATTAAAGTGTGTAGTTTGCTGATAATTTTTATTTAGTCATACACAATAAGTACTGACTTCAGAAATAAAAAATATCATAATTTGTCCAGTGGTGAGTGTGAAGTGGCAGCAGTGTTTTATTTAATAGCAGGATACTTAACTCATTATATCTGAGTGATGTCTCCAGGTGCAGCTGCAGTTAACTCCTACTGATGCATCTAGGCATCAAATATTGCTTGTTCATATTTGCATCAGTAATTCCAAAACCATGCTATGTACAAGGTTTTAAAAGATTTCATCTTAAAGCTTACACTGGCAAACTCAACTGCATTGATATTTGAACTCTGTCTAGTGCAGATAAATAGATATTTACTGTTGCTTTTATGATATTAATTTATATTTCTTTCTTTCTTTAGTTCACATTTGTTGACCGGGTTTGTCCGACTGAGCTGATAGCCCTTTTTCAGCGGAGGCCTGGGGAGAACAGCTCCACAGGTTTACAATAAAAGTAATAAAAGTAATTAAAATATTAAAAATAACATTTCAATTTTGACAATAAAAGCATAAAAATTACAGAGTTTAAGTTGTCATAAATATAATTTTCGCATTTTTTCTAATATCTCAACAGACAAGTAATACACCAGAACTCTTTAGCCTCATATGAATGCTCTCAGCTAGATGAATAAAATGCTGCTGACAGTATGTGTATAATTTAAGCGGTTGCTGAGATATTGTAAGTTGTTTACAAAATATTACAAATGTAATAGTTACTGTGCTTACTCTGACCATTAACATTCATAATGAATACACAGCTGTAAAAAGAGTTTGTGCTAGAGTTTGACATTTACACTTCATTACTAACCCCTATAATCCCAGAGATATGAACATTTGTATGAAATGTGGAAATGTGAGGACATAACTTAATTCTGTTAAAAGGCTTAGGCTCTGCACATTGGAAGTTACATTGCAAACTCCCTGAGCTCCAGTGGAGTGAGTGAGTTAAGTCTAATCTTGTAATTACTGTGCTTGTGTGAAAAGTCATTTACTAATACTTTTCAGACGTATGCAACTGCTAGCTATAGGAATGTTAATGGATAGAGCACTGGAGTTAATGAGTACAATGTCATGTTATGTCATACAGATTTCTTTCCATGGTTCCCTGAAGTTCAAAGCAGAGGTATTGCAAGGATGTAATGCATGCACTTGTAAAGTATCCGAACAGCCCCATTTTTTATGTCATATGTTCTTCCTTTCTAATTAAACCTTTCAACAGTATTTATGAAGTTGAAATTGTAAGTAACTTAATTTTTAACATTAACTCACAGTAGTTCAAGATCAAATAAGTCTTACACATCTCCTAAGGATAGGATAGGTGACAGTGGAAGGGACTTTGAAGAGGGGCTGTTATGAGAGCATGCATGGTGAGTTGGATCAATGCCATGACCTAATTGATTCAAGTGACCCTGCAGACGCTAACCTGACAGTACTTCTTGAATGTGATAGGAACCTAGAGGTTCTGGTAGCTTTAGATGAAAGTTGACATGGCTTGCATGAAATCTGCTGTGGTTGTCCTCCACAACTAGTTGCATTACTTTTCTGAGAAGCATTTGGAGTCTCATGTGATTTGCCCCATAGACCCAGACATTACCCAGTCCTCTTCCTCTTCCAAAAGTGACTCCTACTTAAGTCTGGTAGGCCCTAACTAGTGTATGAATGGAGGTGACCACAGATGCTTGGTGTGTCACCATAATACACATGGTGTTATCCCTACTCTCCGCCATTTTTAGGTAGTGATGAAAATCCTCACACATACCTTGGAGGAGTTGTTCTGTGACTTCCTGCAGAGCTGCTAGCATGTTGTAGGATGTGAAATCCTGCCACTAAACTTGGGGACTGTGTGCCACTTTCCTTGGGCTGCCTCATAAACATAAATATGTTTTTATCATCATTATCAGCAACAGCCATACTGTTGTTGATAGTCACCAAATTCCTAATTATGGTGAAACTGCTGATGCTGGCTCTGTAAAAAAACATATTTGAAAATATTAATCATGATGAAATAACATACACTACTGTATGCTTATTAACGGGGTATGAGGGACACTTCCCATCCACACTGCCTTCATTGCTATTCTGTGCTGATGTAGAAGGTTCAGCTAGTAATAGTAATTGTCATTTGTTAAATGTAATTATTCATTGTCTGCATTCAGTTCTCTATATGAATGCATATTACTGTGTTTAAATTATCCTTCATGAATAGAGAAGTGATGCTGCTGCAGATGTTGGTAGCAGCCAGTTTCTACACCACCTCTGATAATTCCAGTGCTGTCATCATCTGTGTCATACTCATCTTCACAGATGGAGAGAAGGAATTCCTATCTGGTGTTAATTAGATAATTGTTGGAGCCACCCCTTCTTACTGGTAAAAGCACATCTTACCATATAATTTGCCCTATTGCCCCTTCTTACACTGTGTTAATGTACAGTTTCTGCCACCAACTGCATTAATGCAGAGGACAGCTTGATTCCAGGCTTTATTCGTCTCACCTTGCTTGGGCCCCCTTTTAGCAATCAGATGTTTCCCATATGTCCAAAGGGACACCATGAGGATGCTGAAGTTATCTTTTCTCTGCTTTGATCCCTTGTTGTACATCATTACTGCATATTAAAAAAAAAAAAAAAAAAAAGAAGTCACAAAAAAAAAAAACAATTTTTGGATGTAATCATCATTCAAACTCCACAACACTGAACATGTGTGCCTGCCATCCTCCAAAAAATGTTAGGTGAGAAAAACCTCATAATTATAGACACGTACAGTCCAGCCAAGTAGAGTTGTACTACAGCATTACTTGAAGTACATTCATATCAATAAAGCAAACACTTTGTTTAGCACATTCATCCTTCCCCATCCCTACCACTGTCATGTATTCATATCATTTTTCATTTCTCAGTGACAGTCCCCCCAGTAAAGACACATGTACATTGAGCCAAATAAACACCCTAACTATTGCAGTACTTCACAACTTAATGACTGGATTTCTACCATGTATGCACAATCATTAAATGACAATAAAGCAATTATTTCTAATACTGCTGCACTGAATTCCCACTTCCATACGACATCTTTACCCTATTCATTAATAGCCATCATGCCATTCATGTATTAGTAAAAGCAACATTTCCTTAATTCAACTGAATACTTTTACATATTTTAAGTGCTTATTAAATTATAGTATTTTCATTATTTTCTTACATTAAGAAATCTGTAGTTTCCTAAGACATTTGTTTCCTAACTCAAATAATAGCAAGTTAATATGGTGTATTCAACTTTCGCGCATAAATTTAGGTCTGTCAGCATGTTTTATGCAAATTAGGATATTTTGCATTCATCTCTATGAATTGCAGCAGTAAGTAAATCTGTACAGCCACTTTTGGGCATGAATCGCCCTAGGATATGCATAAACACAGAATCAGACTCCTGTGAATGCACTACAAATGGAGGCAGAGTCCACAGCCATCCAGAACACATCCATGCCTTCCTTAGCAGGCAGCAGGAACATATGGATATAATTAGTTATGCTGAAATGTGAAATATTTGGATAAAACAAAATGGAGTCTTATACATTACAGTTAACACAACAATACAGTATAGATCTCTGCCCACCTAACCTCTTCTGACACACCTTGTCACTTTTTCCCACTAAAACACATGACAAAATCACTCAACAGCCACACAGGTAAATGTATTTATGCAACACTCCCCCAAAAAAGTATCCTTGATGCTACAATAAAGGAAAGTATGGCATTCAAGTGTTATACTTACAAAAGATAGCTAATGCAAGGTACACAAACACTGTCAATTATAAGTATTTCATAATACAAATAAATTTTGCATTTTGTATGCACAATATAAGTGAAATTGGAATGTGTTCCTTTAAAAAAACATGTCTGTGACAAAGCATTTTGGTTAAACCAAACTTGCCAATAATAACAGTACGTGCTGTAATGCCCCTGCTAGATGTCTAGGTTTGGTTAAGATAGCATCACACTGCAGAGAAAGTGGTTCTAAATCCTTGAACCACAGCCCTGCTCATACTTTCAGGTGCTGGCACTTCTAGTCATGGCAGTACCAGATAAGGAAAAAGAACACGCTGCAAGTTGATCAGATAAAGAAACCAAAATAATGCTCTGCCTTCTATATGAGTTATACCTGAATAAGACTGAGGCATGCACTAGACTGGAAAAAGACTGATATTTGGCAGGAGTTAGGTAAACACCTGAAAACCCTGACAGGGATCACCCACTTCAGCCAGCAAAGCCATCACAGGTACAATAACTTAAAGAAGCATAGGCTGGACCAGCTGGCTGAGTAGGTAAACCAGGTAGAGGCAACAAGGCCAGAGTTCTATAGTAAATATAAAATTATTATTTATTTTATTTTTATTTTATTATGTACCTGCAGAAATGTATCTTTAAGGTTATTATTGTAATAATATTTGAAAATAAAGCATACACATATCTGTACACAGAACTGCATCAGGATAGAAATATGCAATGTTTATGTGATCACAATAATTGGCTGTACAAATAGAAATGTGACATGTATGAGTAAAATAACAATTTGCAAGTATATACCATATTTCCCCGAAAATAAGGCTGGGTCTAGTACTTTTTCCCTGCCGAAATATGCATTAGGACTTATTATCAGTGGATGGCTTATTTACCCCCCCCCCCCCGTACAACAATCTACATTTATTCATCTACAAATATCTACATTTATTCATGTACACAAATCGACATTTATTCATGTACACAAACTGACATTTATTTGATACTTTTCCATTATTGGGTAACAGTTCTAGGTAACGCGTTAACAGTTGTGTGAGAATTCTACATAAACAGTGCAACAAACATTTCAACTTCAGAATATCTACACCTTGGCTTTCACAGTGCAATATTTCATGCTTAACAGAAATTGCAGAAAAAACTCAATACATGTGTATTGGAGGTGAGGAATAAAACAGGTGAATAACTGCCACTTTTTGAGTGGTGATGCTTTCTTTATTCCTTACCCAAACCGTAAGAGAAAAATGATGAAAAGTCATAAAAATGAAGTCTTGGAACTAGTGGTCTTACTTTGTAATTACCCCTTGATAATGAAACGTTACCTTAATATAATAGAGTAAAAAAACTGACAAGAGCTTGCTGGCAGGTGGAAGCAGAAGCAATCCATTCTGTTGCCCCGATAATGGAAAGGTTATTCAAATACAGTCATGTCATCTTCTTTTGAAACATTGTCACAAGTCTCCAACCCCCGAATTCCAACCTGAATTTCTTGCAACTCCATTTCCTATAGAACCATTGGCCCCAATCTGTCATGCCTAGCAATAGAGCTCTCCTTAAATGAGCACTGCTTGTCCATGTAGCCTGCTCGTAGTGCATTGGCAACACAGCTGTCAGTGATTTTATCCCATGAATTCTTCACCCAAGTCATGACCTCTTGCAGGCTAGGCTTCACAAAGTTTCCACGCTGATTTCTTTCCATTCTATTTTCAATGTAGTCATTGAGTTCCATGTGCAAATGGTCCTTGAATGGCTTGTTTATTGCAATATCAAGAGTCTGGAGATAGGCAGTCATTCCTGCAGGAATCATTATTTGATCTATTCTTTTCTGTGCAAGGAAGTTTTTCATGTCTTTAGCGCAGTGAGTGCTGGCTGAATCCAAGACTAGCAAACCTCTTTTGCCACCTCACAAAACAAGTTGCAGCATTACGTCGACCCACTTCCTTATAACTACTTGTGTTTACCAGGCTTTTTCGGTTCCAAGAATGTAAATGCCTGAAACATGTTCACTCTTATCTTTGTTGCCCTTACTAATGATTAGAGGTGGGGTTTTCTTTCTATCTAGACAAATTATCAAAATACAGGTAACACATGCAGTTTTGTAACCAGTGGAGGGAATGTAGATTGACAAGGCATCCCTCTGATCAATTGTTGTTTGAGATCTTTGGCCCATAAACACTGCAGTTTCATCCATAGCAATCATGTTGGAGAGTTGGTATTTAGAAAAGTCGATGCCATCAACAAAGGGCTTGAATGCAAGGGCACATTTAATAACTTTAGTATCTTCCAGCTTGAACAGTGTTGTCACTCTTCTTAGAGACAGTTCATATCGCTGAAGGAAGCCATCCAGCCAAAGTTGTGATGCTTTGAATTCTTCTGGGGTATTTCTAACTGTGGTGCCATTGCAAGGGCAAATGCTTGAATATCAGCCCTGTGCACAACCAAAGCCTTTGCTCTCCTGTTAGCAATCCATTCACAGATGATGTCTTCCAGGTCAGGAAATAATGGTTGCCGACCTGATCCACACTTGCACTTCTTAGCATTTCCCTCGTCTGCCTGTTGACTGAGGTTATCGTACTCTGCTCGACATTTTCGGACCATTTGGAGATCCAACTTCTTCTCTTTGCAGAAAGCCATCAGATTCTTTCCCCAGGAGTCCTCCATGATTCCTTTCTTGTACTCGATAGAATAGCTCTTTCTTTTTGCACTCATCTTGTTGGGGGGGGGGGTTAATTGAAGACCTACGAAACAAGAGTGGCAATACAAAATGGTGACAGTTAAGAAGACACAACCACACCCGTTTGTTATCAAGTGTGCACGTTTTACATATGTTGTCTGTACTTTGACCAATCAAAGTACACTTGCTAGCATTTATGGACCAAGGATCTCAAACGTCAAGTGTGAGTGAGGATTAGAGTTACAGTAAGAATCATGGAGGATTTCCAGGGAAAGAATCTTACGACTTTCGCAAAGAGAGTTGGGTGTCCGAATGGTCCGAAAATGGTGAGCAGAGTATGATAACCTCAGTCAACAGGTGTCAATAGTATTATTATTTTATAATTCAATACATCCGTCGTGTGTTGTTGATCTTAACTGGGACTTATTTTACGGAAAAATACGATATATATATATATATATATATATATATATATATATATATATATATATGTGTGTGTATGTGTGTGTGTGTGTGTGTGTGTGTATGAAAGCTACAGGTATGCATATGCATTAATATTATAACACATACTTATTCATGTCTTTAGACAGAAATAAAAAAACTGTTTGCATTCCCATGCTTTCATTTCATATTGCATTACTTTCGGTAGTCGCTAAATTATCTGCAGACAGTATTTGCTGGGCTGGCTAGGAATTATTTCACAGAATATTAATTGCATAAGAAAGTAATTTATTTACAGAACTGTTAGTGCACATATAAGATGGCTGAAGTCAGTTGGCCACCACACCCTAGGCAGACTAGAATTTGGGAGGAAGAGTGGTATGGGTTGCTGAACTGTGAAGTGAATGTCCAGCTTATACTTTACTGAGACGTGACCAATATTATTAACTCTGTATTACTTCTGCATACATTTAACAATCAACACTTGATATGTTTAGAATTGTTAAGGGAAGAAAACTACCATGCATACACTTATGAACAGCTTAGGAAACGAAAACTTCCATAACTTTCTACATTCTCCTGTGCATCTCCACATTTATTCTGAACCATATTCAGAGACTTACATGCAAAACATGAATATTAAAAGCAAATTCCACCAATATGATCTATTTTGGATTATTAGTGACAATAAAGGGAAGATTAACAAAGTATGAGAATTCAGAAAGTATTATATATGTTATGATATATATGGGTAAGCAAATAATGCAGTGAGTGCAGTGGCTTAGAAAAAATAATGGTATAGTTATGTGAATTAAAAAAATGTGAAATACAGGTAAAAATGAATTGTCCTATTTCTTCCCTTTACATCTGAGGCAGAAATGTCTTATAAGAGGAGACAGCAGGAGTGGCAGCTAGAGTGGCTGACTGAGTCCTCTGAGTAAACATGAATAAATTTGTATATAGTCATTCTGCTTTTAATTGATTTCAATAATCTTTCTCTCTCTCTCTCTCTCTATATATATATATATATATGTGTGTGTGTGTGTGTGTGTGTGTGTGTGTGTGTGTGTGTGTGTGTGTGTAAATAATGAATAAGTCATACAGAATTATCTGATGTAACAGAGTACATTCTGGGAGGGGTGGCACAGTGGAGCAGTGGTGCAGCAGATAGTGTTGTTGCCTGACAACTTGAGGTTTCCTGGTTTTATTCTTGGTTAGGGTGCCTTTTGTGTGGAGTCTGCATATCTTCCCTTTATACATGTGGGTTTTCTCTGGGTGGTCCAGTTTCCTCCCATACTCCAAAGACATGCAGTACGTGGATTGGACACTGTAAGCTGGACATAGGTGTGAGTGTTCATGAGTGTGAGTTTTATTGAAGAACAACCATGGCAGGGCTAGCCACTCAGCAGTTTGAACCTTGGCTCTAGATAATTATCACTGTTGAAGTGACAACCCAATCCTATGTGGAAAAATGGGAAAGGGGTTATGGATGGATGGAATAGATGCATTTAATACATTACTGCAAGCAAATCAGAGACACATGCCAGCAAATAATGCACTACTTCTGTATTTAACTGATTTTATTACTGAATATGAAGAAATTACTGATAGATCATGATAAATGAACAAACAAATTGCACTCACTATATTACTACAAGCAAGACTGAGACAGAGTTCAGTACACAAGTGCAGAAGCTAATGTCAATAAAGTATATAAGTAAATTACTGATAGATATTAATACCTGAAGGAATAGATTGCATTCAGTACAGTTCTGCAAGCAAGACCAATATAAATGCATATTTCGGTATATCGTTGGTTTTATAACATCTGATTATTTATAACAGGCGTTATTAATGCAGCAATGGAAACAAATGCATATCAGGCAAAAATGTGATCATTATGTTTGTGTAGTAAATTGCAACATGTAAACCTTGCCATTACATAATGTCAAACACTGTCCTGCTAAGTAAATATGAACACTTCCAATAACATTTGTATCCCAAAATTGTGCATACGCATTCCCCATAACATTTCATCCCAAAGTCTGCATAAGCACATCTCATACACTTTCAAATAAAAATATGAATAAACACTTCCCATTCATTCTCTGTTTTACTTAATAAAGATTCATAAAAATAGAAATATTTTAAAGTAAGATATGTAATACTGTGTAACGATGTGCGATTGTATTCAGTGCATTTTCTCTTTTGTTCCCCCACTTTTTTCTCTGTTTTTGCTATTTTATTTACGTGTTGCTTTTTCCTTCACTATTTTATTTCTCTCCCATTTATGTTAATTTTTCTACAGCTTCAAAATCCCTTGGAGTGACCCAAGCATGTACCTTCCAGGTTAGGGATTACTTATCCTCTGCCTGTCCAGAGACATCCTCACTGGACTGAAGCAGTAGCATCAGTCTGGCAGACACCCTGGCATGTGGCAGCCTAGAAAGCCTCACAGAACAGGGGTTTTGGAACATGGCTGAGGACTTGTTGGAACAGGCAGTTGTTTGGAGGATTCAGCCAGTTGAGGCTTCACTGCTGCATGAAGAAGACACACTTTCCCAGCTTGTGCTGACCACGGTACCACCACAGGCCCCCACTCCTTCAACATTGGGGTCATCCACTGCCCCACCATCTGGCAGTGGAAATGTTTGAGGCTATGTATGCTGTGACTCCTGCAAGTGTTCAGCCCTTCTTACCTTATACTTTCACCTATATCCTCCTACCTTTTTCCTACCAGCACCGCCCTCTCAAATAAAAAAAAAAAATTGAAAAAATAAGGGGGGGGGTCTAATCCCCCCAACAAAAACATTTTTTGCTTCCTCTAGCACAACCTTTGATATTTTTCCCTTTGTGTTCCCTTCTTTGTTATGTCCCCCCACAGGACTATAGGATCATACAATCATGGGAGGTTACTAGTATAACAGCCCTAAAGCCTAGCCATTCATGCTCCAGTTTTCCCAATTATCAATGTCCACAAGCTAGAATGGCTTATGTATATGTCTGTGCCTTAGGGCATCTATAAACTGCCCCTGTGCATAAGTTCCATAGATGACAAGCCAGGGGTGAATTTACGATTTAGCATCCATTGGTCCAAAACTGCATTTGAATAGACGTAGGGAATAGTTTTGTTTCACATGAATGAGGAGTCTTTTTCCAGAGGAGGGATAATCTCCTAGACAAATAACTGTCCCTCCAACATGTTTTGGTTATGTCACAGATGAGGTTTAGATTCTTAGATTGGGTATTTCTATAATTCTACTGCTGTTTAGTTTGTGAATGTGTAGCAAATCCATCAAGGCTGGATTACAGAATGCCTTGTAGGTTAGGCATAGATCACCTCTCAGTAGTCTGTAGGAGTCCAAGTATAGGGACAGGGCTTTGAGGCAGTCCACCTCCGAGTCCCTTTTTCAATCTTTTGTATTTCCCCTTTCTATTCTTTAATGAAACTATCATAGAGTGCACATAAGGATACCCCCATGTAAAATATATCAACCCCCTTTATTTTTTTTAAATAATAATAAAGGATGCATAGTTCGCAGCTTTACTCAGGTGTTTTAAATGTGAGCCACATCAATGCCTTATATCTGAATAGATTCAAAGTTCTACAACGTAATACGAAGCTTACAGTTCTACCATAGTCTTTAGATATTTTATGCTTTTTCCCTAAGTAGGCATGTTTTTCAAAATGCATTCACTTTTCCCTATTCATCGCAAATGCACTGCATTTACCTCCTTTACATTTAAATGTAACAGTGCTTTTTGCTCATAACAGTACGTGCGAACTGCTGAACTATAAATACCACCAATAGTCTTAAAGCATTGTGGTTAGATTTTGGGGAAGCAGCCACAAATAAGTGTACAAGAAACTTGCCTTGGTTTCTATGTGACAACATTGCACACCATGCAGTCTAACATGGACTGTAGGTTTCATGTCTATATAAATATATCTGTTACATTTCCATAGTATAGAGAGATACTCCCTCTCATTGCTCAGTCGAGTCTATGCAAACACTACCACAACACCCTGCATTTTGGGTGCATATTTATTTCTTAGCTCATTTCAGCTGCAGTGCTTTCAGTCTTGCTCTTTATCTTTGCAATCCGGAAAACTCTTGCAGGAATATTATTATAAGATAACACTTGCCTTCATTAAAAAACTATTTCATGTTGCTAGAATGTAGGAGTATATTGAGTATATGGGTATACTAAGAAAAGCCTACATTATTAAATGTAATCATTGTTAATGTTGCCACAAAATAATCCAAAAAAAAAAACTGTTGATCAGCTGTTTTGTTGACCAAGCTGTGTTGACAAAACAGCTGTATACTACGCAGTCGAAATAAAAGATGCATCCTATACATATATATATATATATATATATATATATATATATATACATGGAGAGAGAGAGAGAATGAGATATCTTTTAATAAACTTATTGTCTTCACTTTTGTCTGGTTTTACTGAGGTTAGTTTTAGTTTTTGATGACTGAAATGCTCTAAAACACACACACACACACACAGACACACACACACACACACACACACACACACACACACACACACACACACACACACACACACACACACACACACACACACACACACACACACACACACACACACAAGTCCTGGCTGCTTGAAGGTTGCAGTCTCATAGCCAGGGGTTAAAGCATCTTACAGCCTGCGTTGACTGCAACTTGCACTCAAACATGAATGCATTCAGACAATGTATGAAAAGCATACAGAGAGACTAGAGATACCACATCTTGCCCACACATACATTTGAGCTCGTCAGGCAAGTGCACAAGATGTGGGGAGGAAGTGGGAGTTTAGAACAGGCTTTTAGGCAATGTTTGAGGGGCTCTTTAGGTTTCAGGAACAAAAGTGGAATTTAGGTTAAGGGAGAGGAAGGAAAGTTTAGGTTTAGGGAGCAACTGGGGACATTAGGCTTAGAGAGCATGACAGAAGTTTTAGGATTAGTGAGTGAACAATTTTTGATTAGATGTGAAAGGCATTTCTCTGATTAGGAAGCAATTGGGGAGGTTATGTTGAGGGAGGGGAGTGAGATTTTAGGTTTAGGAAGAGGGAGTGAGGTTTTTGGTTTTGTGAGCGATCAGGAAATTTAGGCCTAGGGCGCAGGAAGGAGGCTTCTGTGGTCAGAGAGCACCAGGGAAGTTTAAACTCACCCCCCCAACTCCCTAAATGTATTTAAGGGAGAAAGACAGTTTTAGGTTTAGGAAGAAACCAGGGAAGTTATGTTTAGTGAGGGAGAGTGAAATTTTAGGTTTAGTGAGCAATCAGGAAATGTAGTCTTAGGAAGCAGGAAGGTGACGTTTGGTATCAGGGAGCAAACAGGGACTTTAGTTTTTTATTTTTATTTATTTTATATACATTTCTTGACCGGGAGTGTCCGACTGGACGCAGGTCCGTTTTCAGTGGAGGCCCGAGGAGAAAAGCTCTACATTCAACTATTCAGACAATTGTACACTTTGAGAAATATATAATTTACAAATTATAGCTTTAGTTACAGCTTAGTACATAATACTAGATTAAGACAAAGGTAGTAAATCAGCTGTAGGAAAAACATACAGGTTTAAATATAGATTACAGATGTTCTACAAGGTTACAGATGTTGGACCATATTCATCAGTAGACAGTAGAAACATTTCTGTTTGTGAGGTACATAACAGACATTGTCAATTGTTTCAATAAGAACTTTTTATTGTATGGTAAGTAGCTAGGTTATTAAGCTACTGTGCTAGATAGGTAGTTAGTGGGGTGCTGAGAGAGGGAGTGGTGGGAGGAGTGGGTGCTATTAGAGGGGAAGTTGCAGGGGCATATTCTGCATGGTTTTAGGTGTGTTTTAGTAAGGATTTGAAGTGGGTGCAAGATGTTACAGAGGTGATTGAGGGTGGGAACAAGTTCCATAATTTGGCTATAGCACAGGAGAATAATGCTTCTCCACCAGAGTTATTGGCTCTACTGACCTGTAGGAGGTTTTTGTTGCTGGATCTTAGTGGTCTGGTGGTAAGATAGGGTTGGAGTAGATTTTGAAGGGATGGGACTTTTAGTGGTTGGTTTACTAGTTTGTGGGCGAGTGCAAGTTGGTACCATTGAAGGAGGTAAGGGAGATCTAGCCAGCCCAGTTCTGCCAGTGAGAGACAGTGGTAGGGTGCTCCTGTGGTGAATTTTGTGATTTTGTTGTAGCACGTTTCAAGCTTATTTAGATTGCATTGTCTTAGGTTTGTATATATATATATATATATATATATATATATATATATATATATATATATTGGGAAGGCATAAAGAAGGGTGGAGATAAGGTGAGAATTTGCTACTGAGATCTTTGCAGCTTTGGTAAATAGTTGTTGATTTCTATATAGTGCCCCTAGTTTTTTGTGGAATTTTTAATGGTCATGGGTATGTGCATGTCAAAGTTCAGTTTATTGTCTATTTCAACTCCTAGCAATTTGGTGTGTTCTGTAGGATGAATAGTTGTGTTGTCTTTTGCTGTGATGTTAAAGTGAGAGAGGTTTTGGGTAAGTTTGGTGGGTTGGAAGATTAGTAATTTAGTTTTGTTTGGGTTGAGTATTAGTTGGGCATCGGATAACCAAGTTTCCACAGAGGAAAAGGCATCCTGTATGACTCTTTGTAATTCGGGTAGGGAGTGGGCTGAGCAGATGATGGTTGAGCCATCTGCTTATTGTATGAGTGTGCCTTGTGTGGTGGCAGAGGCTAGATTATTGGTGAAAATAGAGAAGAGTAGGGGACCAAGGGTGGACCCTTGGGGAACCCCTATGGAGATAGGTAGTTGGGGAGATAGGTCTTCCTGCCATACAATGAATTGTTGGTGATCAGATAGGTAACTTTGAAACCAGTTGGTGACTGATTGAGAGAAGGATAGGTTGTTGAGAAGAGAGATGAGTTTTTTGTGTGTTACCATGTCAAAAGCTTTAGATAGGTCTATGAAAGTAGCAGATGAAAGGTAGCCAGCATTTTTATGCTGTAGGATAGTGTTTGTGAAAGAGAGTAAGGCAGTGGTGGTGCTGTGGTTTGTTTGGAAACCATGCTGGGTGTTTGAGAGGAGGTTTTGTGCAAGGAGGTGATCTGAGACCTGAGAATGGATGCATCTCTCTAGTATTTTGGAGAGTGGAGAGAGAATAGCTATGGGGCGGTAATTGGTTAGCTCTGTGGAGGGGCCGCCTTTGCAGAGGGGAATTATGTGTGATACTTTCCAAAGTGTGGGGATGTAACTTTCTGATAGAGATCTGTTTATCAAGATGGATACTGGGTAGGCTAGAGCGTCAGCTGCGAGTTGTAGGTATTCACTTGGGAGGTTGTCTGCTGCTAATTTGGTGGGTTTAAGTTTAGTTAGCGGTTTCTTTATTTTGGAGGTAGGAACAGGGGAGAAAGAGAAGCTAGCGGGGAGATTGCTAGTTGGAGTTAGAGATGTGGGTTTGAGAGGGGGGGTTGTGTTGTCTAGCTAGTGACAGCACGATTTTTGTGAAATGTTTGTTGAAGGAGGTAGCAATTGTTTCGGTGGAGTGAGTGATGTTTGGAGTGGGGGTACCTACTTTGCCTGGGTGGAGGATAGAGTTTATTGAGAACCAGAATTGTTTGGGGTTATGTTGGGAGGAGGTAAGGGCAGACTGGTAGTATTGGATTTTGTCCTGTTTTATTAACTTTTTGACTCTATTGCATAGTTCTAGGAGTTTCTGTCTAGTAGAGGGGTTTTTGGTTTTGCGCCAGTGCTCCCAGGCTTTATCCCTGATTTTTATTTCAGACTTAGTGGTTTTCTGTAGCCATGGGGATGGTTGGACCCTGGTTCTGGAAACTCTCATGGGGGCTTGATAATTAAGGATGCTCAGGAAGGTATAATTAAAGTAGTCAACTGCATCATCTAGACAGAGATACCTTAGAGGTTGCCAGTTACATTCTTTAAGGGCTGAGTTGAATGAGAGAGGGTTAAAGTTTATTTTTTTGCATATATGATGGTAGATGACAGGTTTTGCTTGGTATAGGTGCCTTCTGAGTAGGAAGGTTGGGGAGTGATCACTGAGGCTTTCTGCTAGGCAGCCAGCTATATAAAACTGGAGGCTCTTACTGACTAGTATCCAATCCAGGATAGTGTGTTTTTTGGAGCTTTTATTTATTCTAGTAGGTGATTTGACTAGTTGGGTGAAGCCATGGAGGTTTATGTGATGGGTTGGGTGGTTGCTTAAACAGGTTTGCCAGTCAGTGTTGAAGTCACCTAAAATTATAGTTTCTTGGGGCAGATAGTGGGTAGTCCAGTTGAGGAGGTCTTCTAGTGGATGGATATTCTGGCCTGGTGGGAAGTTGCATCCTATTATGTTGATGGTTTTATTTTGGATTATTTTAAGGTTGGTATATATTATTTCTTCCTTACCTATTTGGGGAGCTGCTGAGTTTAAGATCTGGATGTTTAGATGCTGTTTAAATATTATAGCTATGCCGCCTCCATTTTTGTTTTGCTGGTCTACTCTTAGTACGCTGTAGCCAGTAGGGAGGATCTGCTCATTGGTAATGTGTGGTTTAGCCATGTTTCTGTAAGGATTAGTATATCAGGAAGTCTATAGTGAGGTGGAGTTCATGCACCTTGTTGGATATGCTTCTAATGTTTAAGCTTAGCAGAAGGAGGTCATTTAGTTTTCTATTGGCTGTGATTTGAGAAAAATTGTGGTCTTTGGTCTGATTATGAAGGGTGGGGTTGGAGAGTGAGGGGCCAGGATTTGGGTGGATGTCTCGACTGAGTACTAGCTTTGATATGGATGAGATTATTAGTTTTATCAATTTCTGTATTTGCTTGCTTATAAGGGAAGGTTTATGATTGTGTTCTCTGGGTAATAGGTATAGTGATAGGTTTATTATGTTGAGTTGTGTGGATGCTTTCTGTTTAGGTACTGTGGTAGATACACTATGTGGAGGGTGCATAGGGAAGGCTTTTGACCTGGTGAGAGAGTGGCAGAGTAGGGGTGAGATATGAGTGGTGGTAAGAGTAGCAGTACAGTGGTACAGGTTCAGTGGGGGAATGGGGGATGTATGGTAAGATGTTATGTAAGCAAGGAGTGTGCATGTGGTGAGTATAGGTATGACGTGCTTGTACATGTTAGCACAGCAGGAGGGATAGTAGTGGGAAGCTGGAGGGGTGGTGGTGTAGTGATGTGGTTGGCTTTTTGAAAGATGGGAGTGGTTACAGTTACCAATAAAGGTAGGACCACTGGGGGCGGGTGGAAATTGGGGGCAGGGAGGGGAGCGAAGCAGGCAATAGACCCTGTTAGTAGCTTTTAGGATGGGCTGGAAATAATCAGGCAACTGAGTGCACTGCTATAGTATATGTGCCGGTATATGTGGAGAGTGAGCTGTGCTTAAGTACAGGTAGGTAATAGGTTTTGTGTCAGGGCTGAATAAATAGTGTTCTATGGTCAAAAAAGATAGTTATAAGCAGACTTGGGCCTATAATATAGGATACCTATAGGCAGGGCTGAGCATATAGTGCTCAAGGGATATTTAAATGTAACTAAGCAGCTATTCCTCTAGGCTAGACGCTTCCCAAGTGAAACCTTTACAATCTAGGCAGGCTGGCAGTAAAATTAGGTAGTAGTAGTAGTAAGAAAAATAAATATGGGTCTTGTCTTACACAGTCACAAAGCACTTTCACTGAAAGTTTGAGGCTCTTTCAGCCTAGTGTCCCATTAATTAGGACTCCGCTGTAGATGTTGTTGGGTCCTTAGGATGTAAAAAATTACTGTGTGCTGTTTGTAGGGAAAGGTGTCCAGCAGGGAGGTACAGAGGAAGGGTTGGTTACTAGGAGAGAAGAAAAGTTTAACAGTCAACACGTGCAGTATATACTTTCACTTTGTAACACTTTACCATAATGTACACATTTAAGGAAGTATGCATAGGAATATAGTTTCATAAACTCAGCACAGTCATTTAGTTCCAAATGTTAGCAGTCCTATGTACCAATGAGCACTTCTTACGGGCTGGAAGCCCCTGAGGAGCTTTGTTAAAAAACTAAGAGCAGCTATTTAAACAAATTACCCAATTTAACCTAAAGTATGCGAACCTTGTCTTTCTACTGTTAAAGTGTTTTTGAGTTCGGCGGCTCAGATTTAGTCTATTTAGCTATGATAGTGCCTTCATCCAGTAAAAAATAAATTGCGAGCAGCATACAGCAGTTTGAGGTAAAACGGCTCAAATTAACTTCCCTGCAGTGTGCGAGCCGCTTCAAACTACTGCAGTACTATTTCTGAGTTAGGCGGTTCTGATTTAGTCTGTTTAGTAATGGATAAAACCTCCAATAGTAAAAAAGAATTCTAACAAACAAACAGTTATTTAAACAGGCACTTCTCAATTTAACCTTCCTGTAGTATGCGAGCCGTTTCTCTTTATTATAATACTGTTGGTGTGTTCGGCGGCCCTGTAGTAACCTGTTTAGCAACAGATAATGTATTCATCAGTAAATAAACTCAGTACAGCAGTACAAAGAGTGAAACAACAGTAATTCAAGTTAACTGTCCTGCAATATGTGAGCAGTATCTATCTAAAGATAGTTACATTTATCCAGTAAAATAACTGAACAGCACTACGAACAGGTATTTAAGCATAAACTACTCAGGTTAACTTTCCTGCAGTATGCAAGCCTTTTTAAGGAATGAAAGGGAGTTTTAACGTTAGGGAACAGGTCGGAGTTTTAGGGCTAGAGTAAAGATTCTAGAAGGATGATGCAGTTTACCTAGATCAGGTTATGGGAGGACTGTGAAGTTCACTAACATCAGGCTTTTGGGAGGTAGATCATGTGCCATTTAGAACAAACTTCTGCGAGCATGTGACATGAGCATATTGGCACCTGTAGTAGGCCCTGTATTTATTTTCTCATTCCTTACTTATATGATATATTTTATTATTATTATTATTATTATTAGATTGTACCCGCATAACAAGGCAGTATTTATGCATCATTAGAGAGGCTGAAATAAAGACACTTATATAAGGTGCGCAAAATCTCAAACACCTTTTGTCTTCTTATAAGATTGCTTTTTATGCAGGGAAGTTAACAGCAAAGCTACATAACGTGTTGACCACATCTGTCATAACCGCATAATTTACATTAAATAATTCCAGGACCTGCCACCTTAGATAAGAACACACACACACATGCGCACGCACTCACACGCACACATAAACACGCATGCACACACAGGGCAAACTAGAAAAGAAAAACATCATTTCCAACTATGCCTCACAACACTGCTATCTTCATGTCTGTTCATTTGGAAATTTTAATTTCAGTTTTTTTTTTCTATTACCTGTCTTGCAATAAAAAGGAAGACATGGATTTCTAAAGAAATAACTAATGCTGAGTTGAGAGAGAAAAGCTTTTTTGTAATGTCCCAGTAATTTTTTTGTCTTACAATCAAGTTGGTTCACTTGTTATTACTAACCTAAAAGTTCTTCATGATTTGACTGAACACTTAATTAACCTAACTACACTGTGTTCCTTCATTAGCTATGAAAAGTTATGCTTGTTCCTGGTGTGTTCATATAAATAAAAAATTAATATTTGTGAAATATATTGCTATAGAAACGAAGTGCATTAAAGAAAACAGCAAAGAGTTTTTAATAAGGAAAGTATTATTGCAGAAATCATAAAATCTGGTTGTAACTATCTCAACTAAACAATGCTCAGCATTTAAAATATTGCCACTGGATGGGATTCATGTTTCACAGTGTTTTCTAATGCCTATATTTGTCACACATATTACACATACACCAAACATAAATGATTATGCTGTTTCAAGGGCTAGCTTTTTTCTTTTAAGAAAAAAAGTCAGACTTAGCTAAACAAAATGCTTAGTGCTTGCATCTCGGTACATAAGAATAAGGTGTCTGTTGAAACCAGAATAGATTTCTTTACTACGGTGATACATTGCCATCCATATAATTGTAATACACCACTTACAAACCCCCTAGCCCTAAAAGCCATTTGCTGTAACCAAGACAACTAAAATAAGGGTCTCTATCATGAGATGCTATTTCCACAGAGCTTCACTTTTTTCTCTCTGCCAATTCACTCCTTACAAAAGGCAAAAGCAAAAAAGGAACCATTAACTCATCATTCCCGAAAGCACTGCCTGATGTCCAGACCATACATTTTTTTTCACCCATTATAGCTGTCCTTAGGATGGAATGAGTTAAGAATCCATTTATTGCTGTCAGAGTCATCTATTTTTTCAAAGAAAGAGAACATTGAAATTGCCCATGTTATTCTAATGGTTCTGTCCCTGACCATTTCTTCTCTAATTACTTTGATGGCTTACAATACAAAACCCATTATGGTTATGTATGCTGTACGTGCAGATCCTTTTTCCTCAGACAGAAAATATGTACAGAAATATATGCTGCAAAAAATGAAAAGTTGCTTTCTTTGTACACCTAAACAAACAGTTTTATAATCCATGATAATGCAAAAAGTACAACTAATGCGAAGTGTAAATCGACACAGTCCAGTCTTGTATAATGTCTCTTGTTTATGCTGAACATGTTTACTGAGGAGGATAGAATTCCAGAACCAACAATTTAAAAGCTTGTCAATACCACAAGACCTGCAGACATTTTTATTTGTTAACTTCAGAGTTCGCACATTCTCAAAAGATTAAACCCTGCTATTCTCTTAGGATTCCCCCATCCCCAAAGCAGCAAAAGCAAATGGGCATTGTGTGTTAAAATATAAATTGCAGATCATTAGTTGAGTGAGAAATGAAGCAATACCATTTACATATCTGAACCAGTTAATGGGTCAACATTTGCTTTTTTAACAGAATTTACATTCTGAAAATGTTCCCAATATACTTTATCAGGAAACATTAATTTCCTCTCAGACTTATGCAGTGTAACAAATATGACATCTTACCTGAAAGAACACGCCTTCCAACTGTAAAATTTCCATATTCATTTGGTAACATGGGGTAAATGATTCAAAAACCAAGTGCTGTAGAATTATTGCATGCATTACCATCAGTACAGTTTGCAGTTACTGATTAATCTTAAAGTGACTGCAGTAAAAGCATACATATCTTATTTTTTATTTACTGTGCATTTATTTGGTCTTTGTTAGCCCATAACAATACAATTCAGAAGCTTGTCCACTATTCATCTGTTCAGAACAGGTTGACAGGCTCACTGTAAAATGGCTTCTTCCTGCACAGTACCTCCATTCCGACCACTACTTGTACAAAGTGTCAGCCTTCTTATAACCTAAGTGTATCAGCCTCAGGCATAAAGCAGTTGATTACAGGAGGTACAGTCTCCAGGATAAAGATTATTTCTATTTTAATGTCATTGTCTTTATTATTTAGATGTACTGGTACAGTTTTATCAGCAATAACTGATTATCTGTATCAAGGTATGTATATTCAGTTTTACTGTTTGGTGCTATACTACAGGCCATTTCAGTCTATTTAGTTTAAATAAACAAAAATAAAATAAGAATATCCTCTTTTTGCTCATCACCAGGAGTGTACATATATATATAGTGACAAATAAACCTATGTAATATCATACAGAAGAGTATAACTGAAAAATTTAATTAACTCAGGGAAAAAATATGATAAACAAAGATTGAATCGGGCAATGTGAAACCATTCATTTAGCAGTTGCAAACATGTAGGCATAAGGTAACATGCAGGGACTCTGGGGAAATATAGTAGGGAAAACACACAAACACACACACACACTTACGTACATGCACAAAGATAATGTACATATATTTCAAGGGTGGCAGATCTGTTTTATGCAGGAGAAGTGAGTGGTAGCAGTTTTGTGCTTTTTATATAAATGCAAATACATAATAAATACTAATAAATCCCACACAAAAATTACCATAGAAACCCAGTTAAAGGCAACAGACATAACATCAGTCATATCATCTTATAAAACAAAGGAGAGGGAAGCATTATTGCTTATACTATTAATTTTCGCTCTTAGATTTGCCATAAAATGATTGCTTGTGTTATCTAGAAAACTGTATATATGTTTGCAAAGTTGTATGATACTATTATTCAGGCTACCTCAGTGAGGTGTGTAGTATTTTCTTGTAAATCCAAAAACAGACAATGATTTTGAGACACCAACTTGCAGATGAGAATAGGATTAGTTTACAAAAGACCATCCTCTGCTATGGAAAGGGTAGAACATTTTTTTAGGTGTATATAAGCCCTAGGGCCAATAGCCTAGTACCTACCTACTTATCTATGAAATATAATGCAAACATGCAGGTATGGGGAAATAAAACACTTTTCATCATGTGTTCTCATACAGGTTCACTTTCCACACAGTTTTCACATCTTCAGGTGTATTCCAAAGGGTCTAGTTTTCCTTGATTTACAAAATACTGTAATTCTGAAGCCTAGGCAGGATACCCTACAGCTTCAGACTATGCATTTAAACAATGGCATCATACAGGTACCTTCCTTCTTTCCTTCCTTCCAATACAGATTTTTTGTGGATCCTAAAACACTTCTCCCTTGTTTTAGAACACAATGAGATAGGACTCTATCATTATGGGGCACTATGAGCCCATAAAATTCCCCATTTCCCTCTGATTTTCATTTGTTACCATGGTGATTTTACCTCTTCTCTCCTATCTGACAAAACTTTGCAGAATCAGATCAGTATGCAAAAAGAAAGTTGCAAATCATTGATTCCACCCCAGTAGCATAGCTAGACTGGGGAAAAGAGGGCAGCAGTCCTGGGTGCAAACTACCACAGGATAGAATTAGCAAAGGTTGATGATTCTTCAGTGCGGTGCATTACCGGTCGAAATGGAGGCACGTTTAAAAGGAATTTTATTATTATCATTACTATTATTATTATTATTATTATTATTATTATTACAACTGAAGTGCTTTAGCAGATTGCTGCAGTCCTACCCAGTTTGGCTTTGTTAAGGGCAGATCCTGCCTCTTAAACTTGGTTGATTTCTTTGAAACAGTCACCAAGGCCATTGACGAGGGGAAGGTGGTCCACACAGCCTACCTGGACCTTGCAAAAGCCTTCGATACAATACCCCACTCGGGCATTATAGATAAGCT
The DNA here is from genome assembly GCF_019279795.1 of Protopterus annectens. Classification (NCBI taxonomy): domain Eukaryota; kingdom Metazoa; phylum Chordata; order Ceratodontiformes; family Protopteridae; genus Protopterus; species Protopterus annectens. The sequence continues at coordinate 1,922,795,063 of NC_056733.1, read as the reverse complement.
CACCAGCTTAAATATAAACCCCTATGTCACTAGATGGGTTGCAAACTGGATCAAGGACAGAACCCACATGGTTAGAATTGCTGGAGCCATGTCAGACTCCAAACCAGTTATAAGTGGCGGCCCACAAGGCTCAGTCCTGGGACCTCTCTTGTTCGGTATATATTTCTCGGAGGTACAGGCTAACACGGAAGGACTGTGGCTGACCAAGTTCACAGATGACTGCAAACTGGGCGCCATAATCAACTCTCCAGCCGACACAAGCATTCTACAAAAGGGCCTCATAGAAACAGACAACTGGTGCCAGAGCCATGGCCTCAAGCTAAACGCCATAAAGTGTATAGTCATCCCCTTTGGCAAAAACAAAGTGCCCACAAATTACCACATAGGTGATAATCCATTAAGTACGGAAGAAGTAATTAGGGACCTGGGGACCCAAGTTGATAGCAATCTCTCATTTGACAACCACGTGGCCAAAGTGGTTAGAAAAACATTTTATATAGCCCACCTAATCATGAAGGGATTCACATCTAGATCAGGGGAGGTCATCGTGCCTCTTTACTCATCCCTCATCAGACCCATCATCCCTCATCAGACCCATAATTGAGTACAATGCCCCTTTTGGGATGTACCTTACCAGACACCTGCAACAACTGGAAAGACCCCAAAAGTACCTCACCAAGAGGATCACGAAAAAACAAAATGTAAAGTCCTCTCTCTTGATAATACAACTATCGAAGTCACTTCTCATAGCAAACTATTAGGGGTGATAGTGGATGATAATCTTACATTCGACCTGCATACTCAAAATTGCATAGAAAAACTCATCAAAAACTAGGGATGCTTTACAGAGTCAAAAACTCTCTCACAGATGTGACTAAAACTATACTTGCCACTATTTATCTCCTCCATACACTTCTTTATAGCGCTCTCATGCTTACTAACAGACAGGCTTCACAAAAATTAAATCTTGAGAAATGCTATAACAAAGTTATTAAATTTGCAGTGAATACCCATTTCAGAATCTACCACTGTAGAGCATTAAAAAGGCTAAATTGGTTAGAACTACCTCATCAACTAACATATACACAGCTTTTTACCACCTAAAAAATTATCCAGTACCCATTTCCCTGTCCAGCACTAAAAAAGACTATACACAATTATGTTCCCAATCAGTCATCGTGATCTAGTGACTAAAAACTCTTGTTTATCTACAAATCTAGCATATCTGCAGGACATTGTTGATATTCGTGCAAGGTTGCCAAGATCTGGAACTACTTACTGGTATCTATCAGGTCTATACCCTCCCTCCCATCTTTCAAAACCACTCTGGAAGACTTCCAAGCTGAAATCTGTCTCATTTCTTGCTCAAAACCAGGATAAACTGTATTCCTAAATGTGAACAAATGCCTTTTCATTCCTTATACCGCCTTACTCTCCCTTTTTTCATTTACTTCCTTACTGCTATGTAATACTCTTCCCTGACGTTCTATCTAAATATACTATAAGCCTGTTTTTCTCTCACTTCATATTGCAATTTCTATTTGCATTAGACTAACTTACCCTTAATTTCTCTACAAACTAAAATTTCTCTAAATATTAAATAGTTGTCATATACCTTGTATTGATTTTTAACCAGTATTTTTATATTATGTTTAATTTGTTACAAATATTTAAACTGCAGATGTTTATTTTTATTTTTGAAGATTGTGAAATTATTGTTCTTAAAATGTTTTGTAATAAGTTGGAGCTTTTCTCCCTGGGTCTCCACTGAAAATGGGCGTCGACCCAGTTGGACTTTCCCAGTAATCAAATGTCGATAAATAAATGATAACATATATATATATATATATATATATATATATATATATATATATGTGTGTGTGTGTGTGTGTGTGTGTGTGTGTGTGTGTGTGTGTGTGTGTGTGGTTTCACTTCATATACGCGAAATGCTGTAGTCCCGAATTTCAGCATTTCAAGTGTATGAAGCTGAAACTTTAGAATAGAATGCAAATATGTCAAATCCATGCTTATGCAGTGATGCTACATTACGAGAAGTGTTTGTTTGGGATGTTGGTGCTCGGACATTCAGGTGAGTGAGTGTATGTGAGTGCTTTTGTAACTGATGTGTGTGTGTGTGTGTGTGTGTGTGTGTGTGTGTGTGTGTGTGTGTGTGTGTGTGTGTGTGTGTGTGTGTGTGTGTGTGTGTGTGTGTGTGTGAGGGACTGTAGAATGTGTGTGTCTGATGTTTTTTTTTTTTCTGTTTGTGCGACCTCGGAGTTAGTATATATAAGTAGGGGGGGGTGTGGGGGGTGCAGGGGGGCTTATCCCCCTACTTATGTTTAGTGTAAGTATGTGTATGTGTGGTGTTTTGTTGTGTTTATGATTTTTGGGTGTAGGTGCTGTGGTTTGTGTGTTGTATAGTGTATGCATGTTCGGGTTTTTGATTTCAGCTTTGTGGGGTTTCAGTGTTCTGATGGTTTTGGCTTTATGTACTCGAAATGCTGAAATTTGAGATTTCAGGTCATACAAGGGTTATCTAAAATTCATAAAAGTGTTAGGTGTCCCCCTATGTGCCCAATAGTATCTGGAAGGAATTGGTGCACAGAAGCAGTCTCAATATACTTAGAGAAATTCTTGAGACCTAAGATTAACAACATACAGCACATTTTAAGAGATACTGAACATTTTCTGACTGATTTGTTTAAGTATACGTGAGACTTTGAGGTGATGCAGAAGACATATATGGTAACCCTTGATGTGATGTCTTCATTTAAAGTGATACCGAATGCCGTAGGAATAGAGAGCATCTGCACTTTTAAGGGAGATGTTCATGGTTGACACATACTATAGAGAAAGTAAGTCAGCTTTTAAGCATTGTGTTAGGGAACAATGTTTTTGTTTTTGGGGGAGATCATTATTAGCAGTCTAATGGTGTAGCTATAGGCACCTTGTGTGCCAATAGCTAAGCCAATGCCATAATGGCAGTGTGGGAAACTAAGTTCATATGGAAGGGTCCATATGCAGACAGAGTGCAACTTTTGTAGAGGTTTGTGGATGACTTCTTTATTTTGTGGAGAGGAAACACTGAAGTACTGGAGAAGTTTGTACAATATATTAATCAAACCTCTACATTTCTGATGTTTACACATACATATTCTATGAAAACAGTACATTTCTTAGATGTCAATGTTGAAAAGAAAAAAAATGATGGCACTGTGGTCACTCATCTGCATAAGAAAGAATGCCACATAAACCATTTATTAGCCAAAGATAGTATGCACCCCCTATATATTTTTGAAATGTCATTCAGAACCAGTTTTATAGAGCTTCAAGATTGAATGTGATAGATGAAGATTTTGTTCATCAAGTTAAGCAAACTAGTAGTGATTTATATCACATTAATGGCATACAGAACAGCATCAAGGAAGTAAGTAAACATAGATGTTTAAATGCCAAACCATATTTTTCTAGGAGTTAACACTTTAGAGGACACAGTAATGGGCAGAAAGATAATATTAGAGAAAAGAAGCAAACTAGAATATCATTTTATTACTCTAAAGATGCATGAACATATAAGAATGTGATAGAGAAACACCGGAACATATTGAGGTTAGATAAGAGCATTAGTAGTTTAATAGATGTGAAACCTAAGTATTCACTGAATAACTATAAATCTTTGACGAGACAATTATGTCAACCTAAGGTTAATGATAGGAAGAATGGCCCTACAAGGTCAGCTATAGGAAAAAGGTACAAAAATGTGGCAGATGTAATTTCTGCAAATATATAGACAGTACTTCTAAGTTTGAACATCCAGACCAGTTAATGACATATGAGTTTCACATCAATGCTACCTGTGAAACAGAGCACCTAGTCTATTTGTCCCATTGTACAGTGTGCCATAGTTTCTATGTAGGGAAGACAGGCAGGTCTCTGAAGGAAAGAATACTTGAACACATTTATGCTAATTGAGAACTCAGCACAGCTCCTCGTGGTGGCCAGCAGTGTTCCTCTAGCAGCAGAGACCAGAAAAGACTACCTTTCCAGATTTTAAGTATTTTTTCTTGGCTTTTCCAACTTTTTGTGCCTTTCGACCACTGTTTCTGCTTGTTTTATCAAAGTCTGCACTGTTTTTACTGTGTTTATAAGCTAAAACTGTTTACTGCACTTGCTAGTTTAAGTTTTGCCTAAAAGTTAAACTACAGGCTAATACACTCAAGTGTACTAGCTTTTGATAGCATTTAATCGAAAATCATAGCATTTACTGTGTTTTCTGCTTTTCTGTAAAAAAAACTTGAAAACAAAAAAAATATCCTTGTTTTTCCATACTTTTCTAACTAGTGTTCCAGAGACCAGATTTTGCTGATCCCTGGGCTTTGTCTTGGTTCCTGTGTTTCTCCATTTTCCTTGTTTGGTCAGGGAAGTTTCTTTACTCACCAGTGAGAGTGGGGAGTACTGAGCTGCCTGTTTGTCCTTAGAGGGGTGGTTTAAGGCAGTAACTTGTAGTCTATTGGCCATTTAGGGTCATTTCCTGTCTTTTCCAGCCCCCTGCTATAAAGCGCGTTTTGGCGGGCTTTTCCAGCTATTGAGAACTCAGCACAGCTCCTCGTGGTGGCCAGCAGTGTTCCTCTAGCAGCAGAGACCAGAAAAGACTACCTTTCCAGATTTTAAGTATTTTTTTTGGCTTTTTCGACTTTTTGTGACTTTCGACCACTGTTTCTGCTTTTTTTATCAAAGTCTGCACTGTTTTTACTGTGTTTATAAGCTAAAACTGTTTACTGCACTTGCTAGTTTAAGTTTTGCCTAAAAGTTAAACTACAGGCTAATACACTCAAGTGTACTAGCTTTTGATAGCATCTAATCGAAAATCATAGCATTTATTGTGTTTTCTGCTTTTCTGTAAAAAAAACTTGAAAAACAAAAAAATATCCTTGTTTTTCCATACTTTTCTAACTAGTGTTCCAGAGACCAGATTTTGCTGATCCCTGGGCTTTGTCTTGGTTCCTGTGTTTCTCCATTTTCCTTGTTTGGTCAGGGGGAAGTTTCTTTACTCACCAGTGAGAGTGGGGAGTACTGAGCTGCCTGTTTGTCCTTAGAGGAGTGGTTTAAGGCAGTAACTTGTAGTCTATTGGCCATTTTGGGTCATTTCCTGTCTTTTCCAGCCCACTGCTATAAATTGCGTTTTGGCGGGCTTTTCCAGCTATTGAGAACTCAGCACAGCTCCTCGTGGTGGCCAGCAGTGTTCCTCTAGCAGCAGAGACCAGAAAAGACTACCTTTCCAGATTTTAAGTATTTTTCTTGGCTTTTTCGACTTTTTGTGCCTTTCGACCACTGTTTCTGCTTGTTTTATCAAAGTCTGCACTGTTTTTACTGTGTTTATAAGCTAAAACTGTTTACTGCACTTGCTAGTTTAAGTTTTGCCTAAAAGTTAAACTACAGGCTAATACACTCAAGTGTACTAGCTTTTGATAGCATTTAATCGAAAATCATAGCATTTACTGTGTTTTCTGCTTGTCTGTAAAACTTGAAAAAGCAAAAAAAATATCCTTGTTTTTCCATACTTTTCTAACTAGTGTTCCAGAGACCAGATTTTGCTGATCCCTGGGCTTTGTCTTGGTTCCTGTGTTTCTCCATTTTCCTTGTTTGGTCAGGGGGAAGTTTCTTTACTCACCAGTGAGAGTGGGGAGTACTGAGCTGCCTGTTTGTCCTTAGAGGAGTGGTTTAAGGCAGTAACTTGTAGTCTATTGGCCATTTTGGGTCATTTCCTGTTTTTCCAGCCCCCTGCTATAAAGTGCGTTTGGCGGGCTTTTCCAGCTATTGAGAACTCAGCACAGCTCCTCGTGGTGGCCAGCAGTGTTCCTCTAGCAGCAGAGACCAGAAAAGACTACCTTTCCAGATTTTAAGTATTTTTTCTTGGCTTTTCGACTTTTTGTGCCTTTCGACCACTGTTTCTGCTTGTTTTATCAAAGTCTGCACTGTTTTTACTGTGTTTATAAGCTAAAACTGTTTACTGCACTTGCTAGTTTAAGTTTTGCCTAAAAGTTAAACTACAGGCTAATACACTCAAGTGTACTAGCTTTTGATAGCATCTAATCGAAAATCATAGCATTTATTGTGTTTTCTGCTTTTCTGTAATAGAAACTTGAGAAAAACAAAAATATCCTTGTTTTTCCATACTTTTCTAACTAGTGTTCCAGAGACCAGATTTTGCTGATCCCTGGGCTTTGTCTTGGTTCCTGTGTTTCTCCATTTTCCTTGTTTGGTCAGGGGGAAGTTTCTTTACTCACCAGTGAGAGTGGGGAGTACTGAGCTGCCTGTTTGTCCTTAGAGGAGTGGTTTAAGGCAGTAACTTGTAGTCTATTGGCCATTTTGGGTCATTTCCTGTCTTTTCCAGCCCCCTGCTATAAAGCGTTTTGGCGGGCTTTTCCAGCTATTGAGAACTCAGCACAGCTCCTCGTGCTGGCCAGCAGTGTTCCTCTAGCAGCAGAGACCAGAAAAGACTACCTTTCCAGATTTTAAGTATTTTTCTTGGCTTTTTCGACTTTTTGTGCCTTTCGACCACTGTTTCTGCTTGTTTTATCAAAGTCTGCACTGTTGTTACTGTGTTTATAAGCTAAAACTGTTTACTGCACTTGCTAGTTTAAGTTTTGCCTAAAAGTTAAACTACAGGCTAATACACTCAAGTGTACTAGCTTTTGATAGCATTTAATCGAAAATCATAGCATTTATTGTGTTTTCTGCTTTTCTGTAAAAAAACTTGAAAACAAAAAATATCCTTGTTTTTCCATACTTTTCTAACTAGTGTTCCAGAGACCAGATTTTGCTGATCCCTGGGCTTTGTCTTGGTTCCTGTGTTTCTCCATTTTCCTTGTTTGGTCAGGGGAAAGTTTCTTTACTCACCAGTGAGAGTGGGGAGTACTGAGCTGCCTGTTTGTCCTTAGAGGAGTGGTTTAAGGCAGTAACTTGTAGTCTATTGGCCATTTTGGGTCATTTCCTGTCTTTTCCAGCCCCCTGCTATAAAGCGCATTTTGGCCGGCTTTTCCAGCTATTGAGAACTCAGCACAGCTCCTCGTGGTGGCCAGCAGTGTTCCTCTAGCAGCAGAGACCAGAAAAGACTACCTTTCCAGATTTTAAGTATTTTTCTTGGCTTTTTCGACTTTTGTGCCTTTCGACCACTGTTTCTGCTTGTTTTATCAAAGTCTGCACTGTTTTTACTGTGTTTATAAGCTAAAACTGTTTACTGCACTTGCTAGTTTAAGTTTTGCCTAAAAGTTAAACTACAGGCTAATACACTCAAGTGTACTAGCTTTTGATAGCATTTAATCGAAAATCATAGCATTTATTGTGTTTTCTGCTTTTCTGTAAAAAAACTTGAAAAAACAAAAAATCCTTGTTTTTCCATACTTTTCTAACTAGTGTTCCAGAGACCAGATTTTGCTGATCCCTGGGCTTTGTCTTGGTTCCTGTGTTTCTCCATTTTCCTTGTTTGGTCAGGTGGAAGTTTCTTTACTCACCAGTGAGAGTGGGGAGTACTGAGCTGCCTGTTTGTCCTTAGAGGAGTGGTTTAAGGCAGTAACTTGTAGTCTATTGGCCAATTTGGGTCACTTCCTGTCTTTTCCAGCCCCTGCTATAAAGCGCGTTTTGGCGGGCTTTTCCAGCTATTGAGAACTCAGCACAGCTCCTCGTGGTGGCCAGCAGTGTTCCTCTAGCAGCAGAGACCAGAAAAGACTACCTTTCCAGATTTTAAGTATTTTTCTTGGCTTTTTCGACTTTTTGTGCCTTTCGACCACTGTTTCTGCTTGTTTTATCAAAGTCTGCACTGTTTTTACTGTGTTTATAAGCTAAAACTGTTTACTGCACTTGCTAGTTTAAGTTTTGCCTAAAAGTTAAACTACAGGCCAATACACTCAAGTGTACTAGCTTTTGATAGCATTTAATCGAAAATCATAGCATTTATTGTGTTTTCTGCTTTTCTGTAAAAAAAACTTGAAAAAAAAAAAAATATCCTTGTTTTTCCATACTTTTCTAACTAGTGTTCCAGAGACCAGATTTTGCTGATCCCTGGGCTTTGTCTTGGTTCCTGTGTTTCTCCATTTTCCTTGTTTGGTCAGGGGGAAGTTTCTTTACTCACCAGTGAGAGTGGGGAGTACTGAGCTGCCTGTTTGTCCTTAGAGGAGTGGTTTAAGGCAGTAACTTGTAGTCTATTGGCCATTTTGGGTCATTTCCTGTCTTTTCCAGTCCCCTGCTATAAAGCTGCGTTTTAGCGCTTTTAGCGATTTAGCGAGCTGCCACTGTTGCACACTAGGGCAGCGTTAAGCAGGTTTAAACTATTCGGGCTACCTAAAGTCCACTCTTCAAATTTTCCCTTAAAACTACCTTCCTTGAGCTATACTACTGATCTAATCAGCGTATCCTAGAACTAAGATGATCATCTCTACTTGACTCCAAGTAGACTATTCTCTATCTGTTAAACCTAGCACTTGCTCCTACAGTACTTATTACCTTGATACGGCACTCTTGTCATAGATAGTACCCCAAAAGGCAAACCCCATTTCTCGGTCACCCACGTCCCCGGAATCTTTTTAAAGTTTTTGTCTATTCCTTCTAGCATGTCGAGGGATCAGTTACTAGTGTCCTCTCCTGCTCAGCTGGTGAACCTGGGAATATTGAGGCAATGTTACAATTGCCTCATGTACACAGACAACCCTCTCCTCCTCCCACAAAACACAAATACATGCAGAGATGCAACTATACGGCCAAACTGGAGGCTGAGCTCTCTCAACATAGGACTGGCAAGACCAGTCAGGAGGAGAAGGTTACCACACACACTATAGACCCAGTCTCACATAGTACCACCACAACCTCAAATCATACACATAAACACACAAAGACATACTCGGAGGCTCTGATCAAAAATCTACCAAAACAGCAGAGGCCACCAAAGCAGACACCCAAACAACCACCACCTCAGAACACAACACCTGCAACACATAGACCTCACAGTCAGAGTGTCAAACAGTCACAGCCCTTAAGGCCAAACACAATGCCAGACACACTAGTCATTGGTGACTCCATAGTCAGACACACTGACGTCCGCTCACCAGACTGAGTAAGGAGAAGGTCACAGTAAGCTGCCTGTCGGGCTAGAATCCGCCACATAACGCAAGCACTCAGGTCTCTCAACAGCAGGTACAAATACGACTCAGTCATTGTCCACACTGGTGTAAACGACCTGAGACGTACCTCCTTGGACTACATGAAAAGAGACATTGAGGAGCTCTCTGATTATGTAGCCCAGGCAGGTATGACCCTGACCTTGAGCAGTATCCTACCTTCACCAAGAATGATGCCACAATACAGAGATAAGATGATCAGCTTTAACAATTGGCTTAAGTACTGGTGTCATTCAAAGGGATCCAGTGTCTGTCTGCCTGGGATGACATGCTGGACAAGCCACGCTGCTTCAAGGGACGGCTTGCACCTGTCACCCCTGGGATTCCGGATATTGGCAAAGGCTCTTGCCACCCCCATAGTGCCTTTTTTAGGCAAGGCTCAAATTCTAAACCTACCACCCTAGAACACAAAAAGGCAAAAAAACTAAGGGTAATGCTGCTCAATGCCAGAAGTCTAAATCTCAAAATGCACGCACTCAAGCCCTTCTCAGTATGGAGAACATCGATGTCTGTGCTGTGACAGAAACCTGGTTCAAGGCTCCTGAGAGCACCCCAGCACTATCAGGTTTTACCTCATATCATGCCCGCCCCAAAATCCGGACAATACTAAGAAAGGAGGGGGGGGTATCCATATTCATCAAGGACACCCACACCTCAAGACTGGTGGCAACGCATGATGCATCGGAGACCATCCAGGTGCAATTAACCATAGGCAAGACTGCTCTGCAAATTGTAGCATGTTACAGGCCACCCTCACAAACTCAGGAACCTCACATGGCCTTCCTGAAGACACTAGAGGGGATAAATGTATCACCAAACACCATCATACTAGGTAACTTCAATTACCCTAATATAGACTGGGAACACTACTCAAGCCCAAACACCCTAGCCCAAAAGTTCCTGGAATTCATAAACTCAAATGCCATGGAACAACTAGTCACCATCCCCACAAGAGGAGATAACATACTTGATCTCATCATCACGAACATGGGAGCACAATGTTCAACACCGGAAGTATACCCCTCACTGGTGAGATCAGATCACAAACTAATCTCGCTGGAGGTCCTCATTCCACCCCACCTGAAATAAAAAGACCACAGTAAAGAACTTCTCAAAAGCCGACTTCACACTTCTAAAGACTAGTGTGGTCTCCTTTAAGGCCCCGAGCCGGCGGAAAACAGTACTCAAGCCGCTGAATCACTTACAAATGCCTTCTACCAGCACCTGCAGGACTGCATGGATAAGGCAATCCCAAGCAAAACAAAGACTCTCTGTACCAAAGGTAAGCGTCCAGTCTGGTGGACCCCAGCCATAAACAAACTCTACAACAAAAGGAGGAAGCTACTACAAGATAGAGCAAAATCCTTAAAAGGTAAGACACCCTTGATCACTATAAGTAAAAACTAAGAGCTCTCATAAAATCATCCAAAGCAAATTTCGAGAAAAATAGCTAAAGACTCAAAAGACAATCATAAGGCCTTCTTTAGCTATGTTAGAAACCTGGGAGGAAACTCCCAGATATGCTCAGAACTAGTTCAAAATGATGTGAAGATTACTGATCCTACAGACATTGCCAACATACTGGCTGACAGGTTCAGTGCAAACTTCTCCCCACAAGGAGAGATATCTATACCAAACGATTGCAGCCCCCAAACATCTCCAATGCCCAAGTGAGAACTGCTCTCCAGAGCAAAACACACCGCATCCATGGGACCTGATGGTGTCCCCGGCTGTGTGCTCCACGAACTCAATGAGGAATTAAACCCACAGCTAGGACAGCTGTTTAATCAAAGTCTTACCTCTGGATACGTCCAGGAGTGGCGCACTGCAACTGTGGTCCCACTTCACAAAGGCGGTGCCTCCACCGACCCTGGAAATTACCGCCCATTAGCTTGACAAGCCTTATCTGCAAAGCCATGGAGAGGATCATAATGGACCTCATAAATAAAGACATAGGGAATTTGCAGACTTTGGATCCAACCCAGTTTGGCTTTGTCAAAGGCAGATCATGCCTTTTAAACTTGGTTGACTTTTCAAACAGTCACCAAAGCCATTGATGAGGGAAAGGCAGTCCATACAGCCTACCTCGATCTGGCTAAGGCCTTTGATACAATACCCCACTCGGGTATCATTGAAAAACTCATCAGCTTAAATGTTAACCCATACATTACAAGATGGGTTGCAAACTGGCTGAGTGACAGAACCCACAGGGTCAGAGTTGCTGGCGCCATGTCAGACTCAAAGCCTGTCACAAGTGGTGTCCCACAGGGCTCAGTCCTGGGCCCACTCTTGTTTGGCATCTACTTTTCTGAAGTACAAGCAAACACAGGAGGGTTATGGCTGACAAAGTTTGCAGATGACTGCAAACTGGGCCATAGTAGAAAATACATCTGACACAGATATCCTTCAGAAGGGTCTCACAGAAACAGATAACTGGTGCCAGAGCCACGCCTAAAGTTGAATGCCAAAAAATGCATAGTCATACCCTTCGGGAAAAACAAGGTTACCCCTAGCTACCAAATAGGTGGCAATCCACTGAGCACAGAAGAAGTTATCAGGACCTGGGGACCCAGGTTGATAGTAGTCTGTCATTCGACACCCATGTAGCTAAAGTAGTTAGGAAGACCTTCTACATTGCCCACCTTATCATGAAGGGATTCTCATCTAGATCAAGGGAGGTCATAGTCTCCCTTTACTCATCACTCATCAGACCAATGATTGAGTACAATGCCCCATTCGAATGTATCTGACCCGACACTTGCAGCAGCTGGAGAGGCCACAAAGTTCCTCACCAAAAGGATAAAGGGTCTCAAAATCTGTCCTATGCTGCCCGACTGAAAGAACTCCAGCTCTATTCAGTCGCATCGCTTGCTCAGAGGTGACCTTTGCCTAACATACAAGGCCATGTCAAACCCAGATTTGATGAATATGCTTCACCTCAAAAATCTAGATCCATCAGAGCCACAAGGGCGGAGACTTAAACCTCGACACGGCTATTAATAGGACGTGCTGGAGGGATAGATTCATCACCCAAAGACTCCTATGCTGTGGAACAAAATCCCCGTATATGTGAGGCAGAGCACCTCGCTGGCCTTGTTCAAGAGAAATCTTGACCAATGGATGGGAGATCGCAGATATACCCCAGGGATTACCTCAGTGTCACTGCTCGACAGAGGCACAGCAAAATAATGGGTATAGTTCTCCATACTAAAGGGGTGGCGTAAGCCACAAAACGATGGGCTAGGCTTGTAAATGCCCTCGGGCAGATAGCCTAGTATGAACCTATGAACCTATGAACCTATAAAAAGAACAAAGTGAATGCTTTGGCTAGACACATTATTAATACTGATATGGAACATGTCTTTAAATTTTTGGTTATAGGGAGAACATATGAGAGTATAAGGGGGGAACCTACAGAACATCACTGAAGAGCTTGAAGCTAAGTGGATAGTAAGACTAAGGGCTGATAGAGGACAAGGATTAAATGAATATATACCCCTGCAGCCTAAGTTAAAGTCTAGGCAGCTTTTTAGGTAAGATGTGCTGTGGAATTGTTTGTATAATAAATTACTGACTTCTTGTTATGGGCTTGTATGTGTTTTGGAGAACACAAATGGAAAATGCAAATATGTGTAGATATATTCTGTGCTTGTGATTGTACACTGATATGTTATGCAATTTTGAATTATAATTTAGATATTTTATAAATAGGTTTTCAGAAGTGGACATATATGTTTTAGACTTCTAGTCCAGTTAATGGCATGTACCTTGTAGAATGTTGCTTTAAATTGAAAGTGCTTGTTCTTACTAGAACAATGTATTGGTTGGTTTTAATCACGTGTCCCAAGAGGGTGTATATTTAAACCAAGATCTGTTTTTAAAATGTATTAGACATCTGAAGAAGTGGGGAGACCCACAAAAGCACTTGTGTTGAATAAAGATTTTTATACTGGATTTTACAGCCATCTCCAAGTCCTGGTGTTTTGCTTTTTATCCTGCATTTATATAAAGTTGATTTGTGTATGCTGTTTTTTTTAAGTTATCTCTTACAGTTAGTGTTACTTTCTGTTTTCTCTTGCTATGGGGACCGCTGGTTTTCTTTACTTGCATACCTTATTCACTCTCTGTCCCATCCTGATGTGTTTCCTTTCTTGTGTGGGGGGTTTTTGCTTTTGCTTCCCTGATCTTTTAGCATTTCTGATAAGGTAAGGTAGTTATTCGAGATTCTAATGTTTTTATTATTGTAAATCAGGTTTAATTTTTGCTACAGTCCTGATTTTTGTGTTATTTCTTTTATTAAATATGGATTTTAGTAATGTATGTTAGCTGAGAGTACATGTATGCGTGTGCGTGTGTGTGTGCGTGCGTGTGTGTGTGTGTGTGTGTGTGTGTGTGTGTGTGTGTGTGTGTGCGTGTGTGTGCGTGTATGTGTGTGACAAGAGATAGACAGTGTTTCATTTAATGCTTTTTTAAATCAACTTTTTAGGGGAGGCATTCTGTGCCTGGTAGTTTATCTCTGTGAAATGATCTTCCTAGATAGTCATACTTTCATTTATTCTGTGAGGATCTTTATAGACGGCTCAGTAATATCTTACTTTAATTTGTCTTATTGAAAAGGATCATGTTTCTTAGAGTGCAAAATAGCCTTATTATTGTTTTTCTTTGTTCAATAAGATTACAGCTAAACCTTTAGTCTGGAAATGTAACAAAGTCTAAATTATTCTTATATTACATTCTCTTTGTCATTTTTGTTGTAGTACAGGGTATGAAGTTACAAGACAACTGTAACAGAAGTAACGACAACAGCACTTCTTACAGGTTAAATCATTTGAAATAAACTTTTCGTATTACTCTGCTATTTGTGTTATACATGAACATTGTAATCCCTGAAGAAAGGTGGTTAAGATATTGAGATATAAAGCAAAAACATAAGCAGCATCATTTTGACATTTCTATGCATTTGTGACACCTCTAGATGTCTATATTTGCACATTCATATTTACATTAATAAGTGCAAAATCCTGTAATTTACAAGCTGTTGAAAGATATAGGCTTAAATTGCACAAAATGGGCAACACAGCTTCTAATGATACTGGACTTGGTATAGAACAGCTAGTGCGATAACAGCTGCTGTTCAAATACATGACTGAAAATTTCATATTTGTCTAAATTTCTCAGCTACAAAGTAAAATAGCAGAACTGCCTAGCCTCAAAGGGATGCTCACAAATGGATAAACAAAGATACTGTGAAGCTTGAGGATTTATTTATGTATTACAAGCTGTTTACAGAATGTTGCACAAATTAAAAGTTACTTGTTTATCATGACTTAGAACATTCATTTGGAGATATTGCCTCTAATGATAATAGCTTCTGCTAAGAAGTTTGCTGCTTATGTTTCCATCATGCCATTTATGGCTCTAGAGATATAAGCATCTGTTTTCACACAGTTACTAACATAATTTTGTCAAAAGGCTCAGGATACAGTGATTTAAAGATGAAAGGTAACTTTCTGGAGTTCCTGTAGAATCAAATGGTTAGCATCCAGAAATGAATATCAAACAATATTTAATGTCACTTAATTTCTCTCTCACGGCATTCAAACTTTGGTTCTTATAAGCATAAAATAAGTTTTATAAAGTGGGTTAAATCAATTTCACAGTACACAAAGGAAAATACATGGCATCCGTTTTAAATTAAAGTCATGTGTTTTACACTGCATTTATTATACCCAGTATCCAGTATTTCCCTTATTAAATTAAACTAATTGTTTACGCTTTACACATACCACAACTGCATGCACAAGTGCATGCATGCACATATATCTAGCCTTACATACAGATAAATATCTATTTATGTATGTGTGTAGATATATATAGATATATATAGTTTTATATATATATATATATATATATATATATATATATATATATATATATATATGGGTCTACTTCATTTGATCGAAAGACCATTTGATTGAAACCCATTTGGTCGAAATTTCATTTGAGCGAAAATCAGTATTCAAGGCATAAACCTGGGATTTGTCCCCCTCCCCGATATTGTGCGACCTTGGAGTTGGTATATATAGTTAGGGGGGCATGTGGGGGGAACCCACCTAGTTTCCTTTAAAAGAAGAAAATAACACAAAATGTGCAGATTTTAAACGAAAATAGGTGGGGTCTCCCCCCACACCCCCCAATGTGGGGGGCTGTGCCCCACACAACCCCCGCTATCTATATATACCAACTCCAGGGTCGCATGATATTGGGGAGGGGGACAAATCCCAGGTTTATGCCTTGAATACTGATTTTTGACCAAATGAAATTTCGACCAAATGGGTTTCAGTCAAATGGTCTTTCGATCAAATGAAGTAGACCCATATATATATATATATGTATATATATATATATATATATATATATATATATATATGGATTCACTTTATATCCTTGAAATACTGAAATATCAAAATTGTTGCACCCCCCCCCACACCCGCCTACTTAAATATTCTCAATCTGAGGTGACACATAAACACACACAAAACACCGTCACACAAGCTACATTCTCCACGCACACAGACATCATAGCAGCAAAACACATTGACACACACCACAGCCCCCACCCAAAACCCTTCACACACACACACACACACACACACACACACACACACACACACACACACACACACACACACACACACACACAAACACACACATACACACACACATACACACACTTACCTGAATCCATAACCACAGCAAATCCTCAGAAGTGCGAAATTCAAAACCGCCGGTATTCAAGGTTTTGAATTTCATGCTTCTGAGCTTTTGCTATTCTCAGGATTCCACTTTATGGGCTCGAAATACTGAATTTGGATATTTTACTATTTTAAGCTTCTAAAGTGAATCCATAGATATATAAATATATATATATATATATATATATATATATATATATATATATATATATATATATATATGGATTCCTTTTGCAAGAACGAAAGTTCACTACTTCGAACTTGTAATAGGAAGCCTCACTTCTGCGAAAGTTCACTTTAGCGAAAGTGAACTTTTGCGTACGTGTACTTTACCGAAAACACTGCAGCACAGTGGAGGACATAAAAAACAAGCTATGTCCTCCACTATGGTGCAATAGTCACAGACCTTAGGGTTAGGGCATGGATTAGGGTAAGGGGATAGTTAGTAAAGCTACCCCCTTACCCTAACCCTTGCCATAACCCTAAGGTCTGTGACTATTGCACCATAGTGGAGGACATTGCTATGTCCTTCACTGTGCTGCAGTCATCACAGACTATTCCCTTACTATGACCCGTGCCCTAACCCAAAGTTCCGTGAGTACTGCACAGAAGTTTAGTACAACCCGTTCGTTCGTTGTACTGAACTTCGAGTAAGTGCACTTTTGATTAAGTGCACTTTTGCTGCAGTGAGCATTCCATGCATTTCGAATTAGTGAAAATTTGATCTAGTGTATGGAACCCGTATATATATATATATATATATATATATATATATATATATATATATATATATATATATATATATATATATATATATATATATATATATATATTTATATGTATGTACATGTGTGTATATATATATATATATGCACCAAAGAAAAAAATACAATGAGCACTTTGATGTTGGAGTTAATATTTACAACCAAGAAGAGTAAGCAACCAGATCATAGTTTCCCTGCTCATGTGGCCTCTTCTGCAAAATCTCTGAACATAATATTGGAATAAATTATGGGGATCAACTTTAGTGTTAGAATTTTGTTCTTTTGTGGATTACTGCTTTACTTAGTGCACTTTTTGGTTCCATGCAACAATTTGTTTCTCTCCATAAATGTTTGTATGTGTCTATATATATATATATATATATATGTATATGGATTTACTTCAAAACATGGCATACTTGCCTTATTGAATCCCATTTCATCAAATCTCACTTTATTGAATCTTATTATATCAAACTCCCAGAACTATGAAAGGGAACCCTGGGAAAGGAATCACTTGACCACCAGGGCAACACAGGAAACAGAAAAACAAAAAAAACTCCATGTAGGAGGCTTTGCCCCACCACACACCCCTGATGTGGTGTACTCTGCCGCCCACACCCCCCAACTAAATATACCAACTCTGAGATCCTACTACAGTGGAAGAAGGGCCAAGTTCACCATGGCGGCCAAGTGTTTTCTTTCCCAGGGTTCCTTTTTGTAGCTTCGGGAGTTCTATATAATGAGAGTCAATGAAGTGAGGTTCAATGAAATGGGATTTGATAATGTAAGTATTTGATATTTTGAAGTAGACCCATATACACACATATCTATATATATATATATATATATATATATATATATATATATATATATATATATACACACACACACACACACACACACACACATATATATATATATATATATATATATATATGTATATATATATATATATATATATATATATATATATATATATATAGGTCCCCTTCAGATGACTGAAGTTTCAAAACTTTCAACATTGTATGACTGAGGACCAGATGACTGAAGTTTTGAAACTTCAAACTTTCTGAATGGAGATTGCCATACAGTGTGGCAGTGTGGAATGGGAAATTTTTGCCATTTTCCTTGCTGTAGTGCAATCTCAGAGTTGGCATATTTAATTAGCGGGGGGTGTGGGGCAACAGCATAACAGAATTTTTTTTTTTTTTTTTTGTTATTAGATGTTTGAAGTTTCAAAACTTCAGTCATCTGGTCTTCGGCCATATAAGTTTGATGTTTTGAAACTTCGATCATCTGAAGTTGACCTCTACATATATAAAACAGGTGGTCAAAAGACAGCAACAAAATGACTACACAATGATCAATCAAAATTGTTCAAAACCAAAAACTTAAGCATAAAATCAAAAAGAAATTGAAAAACAAAAAAAAACGTTTTTGCAGGCGGGGGGGGGGTGGAGATGAAGCCCGGTTGCGCCTCCGACAACCCTGCTACTTGTATATACCACCTGCAAGATCACACTACTGTGGGACAGGGCAAATTACCAATCCTCAATGTGCTGAAATCTTGCACATGAAATGATTGTTGCTTTGCCATCTGTTCATATTAATTCACTTTTGTTGGACTTTTAACAGTTCATACAAGTGGATCTCAAAGTGCATCAATTACACCCATATATGCATACACACAGAGATATTTGCTTTAGATATAATGAACATGCACATATAGATCTATGCAAACACACACAAACACACACACACACACACACACACACACACACACACACACACACACACACACACACACACACACATTTTTATATGTACAGTATATATTTGTCTATTTCTTTTTTATGTATTAGTTGCAGAGGTGTAATGGTGCTGCAGGGGTTGCCCTCTGCTTAAATTTCTATTTTACGGTTAGTTTTTCAACAGACTGACACAAGCAGCAGGAAATTTCAGGTTGTTCCATGCATTCCCCATGTGTTTGGGATGTATGAAGAAAAGTACACTTGCAGGATCTTCCATTGTCAGGAATTTTGTCACTTCTAGGCAGCTTTTGTTTTAATTGGTTAAGTTCTCTGTCAGTAAATATATATTCGTGTGTGTGTTTGTGTATGTATGAGCATATGAAACTATGCCAGTGGTACACTAGGACATCTGTAAGATCCTATTCAGTCAAAGAAAAACTACATAGTATTGACCTATCAAAAACATAATGCAAAGAGGGGGCAGAGCCTAGATGGCCAACTGAGAGCAGTCAATTTTGAGAGCTCCATAAACTAGTATAATAATATAGGAATATTTTATTATTTTCAAGTTTAAAATGTCAGAAATCTATAGATAAACTACTAAACTACTTTTTTGGTGGAGTATTACAAAAATTGTCCTGTCAAGAAACTTGGAGATATGTAGAAAAGAAATAACAGCACCCAAAGACGGCTAAAACCAATAAAATTCGTAGCAGTTTTATTTAAGAGGTAAGCGCTTTCACACATTCACTGTGCTTCATTAGACCAAATGTAACAAAACAACTCAACAGTTAAAGAGCATCATCAATTAACCATTCAAAACATCCAATAGAAAACAAGCAGTGAGACATACATTAAAACAACAGGATGTCATTTAAAGAGCCTCCTAGCTTTTAGGTTTAATGGAAGTTCTGCCATTGATGCCTGGAAACTTATCCACCTGCATAGTAATGATCCAAGAAAGTTCACAGCTTTCCGTGTAGTTCCAAAAGTCAACCCCACACGTGTCTTGAGTCAAAGTTTCAACAACCCTAAAACCAAAAATATGGTCACTGCCATATTCCATATGTTTGGCTGCTGTTTAAAAAAAACAATGGAGAATCTCTGTTGTTTTTTTTTAAAGCTGTCTCGCTATGTTAAACCCATTTAACATAGTGAGACAGCTTTAAAAAAAGCAACGGAGAAAGGAAGATCTCCGTTATTTTTTTTAAAGCTGTCTCACTATGTTAAACTCCTTTAACATAGCAAGGTAGCAAGGCAGTGTCTAAAAAGCAACAGAGATCTTGTGTTCTCTGTTGCTTTAAAAAAAACTTATACTAATGGAAAACGTCCAGGCGACCGGACCTTTTTCCATTAGTATAAGTCTGATTTACAACATGCATGCTTATCAATCAGCGTGCACGTTTTGGAATATTAATGGGGGGTTGTTGTATAATAAAACTGTTGAAACAAAACCACATTAAAGCACAGCTGGCCTTTTCAGCCAAGATAAAAATACTTTTTGCCAATGAGATGAGTACCTTTAATGACTTAGAAGAAGCTACTATAGTCATCAAAAGCAACAACATAGTGTCTATCACAGAAGAAATGGAATGTGTGGCCCCTACTCTTAAAAGAATAAAAGAAACAAATCCTTGGAGTGGTGCTAGAAAGAAGAAACAAAAAACTGATTCCAAGATAGCTGTCCCAAAAATATAACTCTTACAACTACTTCTCTCAATGTATCAAATAAAGGAGGGTTTCCTCAAACAACTGAGAAACAGTAATGATTTATTCAGAATGTTCAAAGAGTCCAATAATTCTTCACAAAGGTAGGTGAAGATGGGTTACTATTTACATTATATATAAGTCAAACAAGTCAACATATAATACAAACATACAAGTTTCTACTCCCCTACATGAACTCAATGAATACTTATCTTGTTCATTTTTCATTGAGTTTACTTATAATAATTTAAGTAATTAATTAACTAATTCAACAAGGTACCATTCATCAGAGTTCAAACTCAAATGTAACAAATTAACATCATATATATTAGCAGTAACAGTAGAGTGTTTTGAAAAAAATGCTGTCATGGAAACTAATGCCTTCTTCAGTTAAAGTATGATTTAGAAATGTCATGTATATCCTGGTTAAATAATAGTCGCAGGCTAAAAAGTCTTTCAGCTTTTCCCGGTTAGGGGTCACCACAGCAGAACTTTGGTCTGCTAATGATTGGCAGTGGATTTTTACAGTGCTGAGTTGCCAGCCTGATGCACAACCTTCAAAGACGGCACACCCATTCATGCATGCACCTACATGCATGTCTTTTAATGTCACTCGTCCACGGGGAAGACATGCGGACTCCACACAGAAGGTGCTCCAGACAAGAATCGAATGGGAGAACCTCTTGCTGTGAGGTGACAATGCTAACCGCTGCACCACCATGGCCCTTAATATTGTAGCAAGCTCTAAGTACAAATGTCATCATTATTCTGTCTAAATATATTTAATATCAATTATGGCAGGTATCACAGCTACGAGTGCTTTTGATCAATCCTGATATGGTGTGCCTGGATGCAGCTGTGTCTGGCAGCTAGTACAAATGTCATTATTATTCTGTCTAAACATAGTTAATATCAATTATGGCAGGTATCATAGCCTTGAGTGCTGTTTGATTAAGCCTGACATGGTGTGTGTGGATGCAGCTCTTTCTGGCAAGTGTTGTATGTTGCCGTTTTCATCTCCAGGAAGTTGTGGGTTGCAGCTTGTGATCGGGGTTTACTGATGCTTGTGTGTTACGAAGAGACATTTGGTGTAGGGGAAGGGGGTGAATAAAACTGTGATTTGGGATATTCTGGAAGAGAATAGTTTATTTATACATCTGCTGAGTGAGAGGTGGGAAGGCTGGAATAATGTGTTATCTCTTGCTGTGGCGGCTTGTTGGGAGGTTTATTTTTTTTTCCTTTTTTTTTTTGATCTGTTTGCTCTCCATTCTTTTCCGGGCTACTGCCTTGCTGAAAGGGAGGGAATTTAGCCTTGAAGTTGCAGTGAAGTGAAGTTTTGCTTCAGGTGAATTGTGAGCCTCTGGTATGCAGTACACAGACGCACTAACAGAAACTGACACTCCCAGGTTGCTATGGTAATGGAGACAGAGTGACTATAATGCTTAAAGGCTCTGAGGAGTCCCCAAAATGATTCTCATCAATGAAGTTTTTGGTTTAAAAATATATATATAATAAAAGGGCTGTTTTAAACCACATGTACACATATTGATGGTCTCCCAACACTTCATTTAGCTCATTAAGTTGATTCTTGATAAAAAATAATAATAATAAATGTAATTTTAAATTTAAAATGTATTTTGGTTCAGACACATTAAGGACTTGCACAAGAGTGGAAATCTGAGCTATTGTGAAAGAATAAGAGCACTTGGTCTTGTGCAGTACCCATTGCAGTGGTCTGTGAGATGAACTTGCTCAGAAGTGTTGGGCATATGGGGATAGCTGATTCTATGGGTTTTTGGGGTTGCCAGAAAGTGCTAGAGAGTAATCAGATTTCCTTTGTGGAAATATCTGTGGGAATGAAAGGTGTGTTGGGTGGTTCACTGGCAGAGTGGCCACTGCATGGAGCAGGCTGGTAAAATGAAACTGGACAAAGATTGGTTTGGATATTTAGAACAGACTGGAAACACACCACATGAACTAGTGAATGGTATTCTGGCAAAACTGGATGGGCATTGCTGCCCGTGCTTGAAGTACTAATATGTGCATATGTAAGGATGGGAATATACTTATAACAAATAAGAAACTAAAAGGGTCTCATAATTTAAAGTCTATGGACTGTATAAACATGCTGAGAAGGAGCTAATAATAAGAATAAGCATTACAGTTTGTGGTCTCTCAAATAACTAAGCAACAGCCAAAAAAAAAACACAATAGTTATGTAATGTATGATTTATAATCATCATATAAGATGAAGCAGTCTGCTGAATTTAGATATTAAAGACAGGTTTTAATAACATTGGCTTGTGTATAATAACACTACTGTCTTAACTTGTCATAAATGACATACACTATATTGAACATCAAGGGGAAGCATGATGATTTTCTTATATAAGTAAATTTGCATAACAAGTCATGTAATTGCTTTAACTTGAATTGTAGTTTTTGTAACCCATCTTGACCATATATAATACTTAAGTAGTCAACAAGGTAAATAATGCTTTATACATGCTTTAAAATGACAAAGCTGTTCAAGAGAAACAATAGAAGTCTGAACTTGAAATGCCACAGAATGTAACAGTCATATTCTGAACAAATAGTATTAAATTGACAATAGACACTCAGTTTAATAACATGAGCTTGTGTATAATAACACTACTGTTAACTTGTCATAAATGACATGCACTATATTGAACATCAAGGGGAAGCATGATGATTTTCTCATATAAGCAAATTTGCATAACAAGTCATATAATTGCTTTAAATTGAATTATGGTTTTGTAACCCATCTTAACCATACATAATACTTAAGCTGTTACCAAGGTAATTAATGTTTTATACATGACATCAAACTGACAACGTTGTTCAAGGGAAACAATAGAAGCCTGAACTAGGAATGTCACAGAATGTAATAATCACATTCTGAACAAATATTATTAAATTGACAATAATCACTCAGTTTACTATTTGCTGATTATACAAAATAGAATGTTCCCATTTAAATCTAAAAACTTTCAGTATATGCCATAAAATGGCAATTTATAAATATGGAAAGGGAATTTGTAATCATTAATCACAATAAGTTATTTTTTTTTGTTTTTAACCTATAATTTCACTCATTTTATAATAAGAAATGACAGATATGAAAATCCTTATGTGTAGGAAATGGGAGGGGGGAGAGGGATGCACTGATAATTAAAATGCACTAACTTTCATTAATGTTCGCATAAAACAAAGTTGATGCTTTAAGTAAGTTAGCAATGAACAAAGTGATTACTTAAATGCTGGCAAACAATGAACTATAACTTCTGATATATCCAGTAAAATACATTATATTATAAACATTAGGTATAAATATTGTTACCATCTATTTATATTAAGTAATAAGTTTTGAAAGATTTCATCAATAAGGGTGAATATGTTAAATAACTGTGTGCCATAATCTTATACTGAGGTTATATATATGATACATCCTACTTTACTATGTTTAATTACTTGCCATCTAGCTTTTAAGTAAATATTAATTGCTTATACAATATGTAGACATTTATATTGTATTCAAATTCTGTCTAATCTACAATAGTACTATATCTATTCAAAATAATATAAATATTGCTTATTCCTATTACAAATATTCTTCATATGATAATTCAATTTATGGAGCTCAGATGTTCTGTATTGTCAAGGTATGAGTGATAATCTGATGGACTTTGGTTTATCCATCAGGTTAGGAATGATTTTCATTCCATGGCTAGTGCGGATCTTAGTTTTGTTAACATTTATTAATTTAAATTTGTTATTTCACAAAAGCATTTTTAGTGTGTCTGACCAAAATATTACTTTACTGATAAACACTCAAAGTATAAAACTGATAATTTCCTTTAAAAGTTCAAGCATATACTTTATTGTTATCAGAGGAAAATTTTAATAGTCACAATAAAACAAAAATGCATAGTCTAAATAACCTAAGATGGATTTCACTTTATTATCTTTAAATACCAATGGCTTAAACAATCCTAGCAATATATCAAACCTACTGAAATATTTAAAACTGAACAAAGCATAAATTGTCTTCCTTTAGGAAACTCATTTCAAAACAAATGACAATTACAAATGGAATCCTAAGGAATATATGATATTGGCGCAATCCACTTATAAGACAAAAGCAAAAGGGGTAACAATTATATGGAAAACAAATGTGATTATGCCAGGAATCATTTATAAGTATGAAGATAAAGAAGGCCTTATGGCATTAGCAATAGTTAAATATAGTAACACAATATGGACCCTAGACAATCTATGTTGGTTCACAAGCATTGGAACAGGAACTGTTAAAAAACACTTGGATTTCATTTCCAATAATTATAAAGGCAACTTAATGTTAGGAGGAGATTTTAACCTTATATTTGATGTTTTTAAAATTACAAATAAAAGACCCCTGTTTACATCTGCTGTATCAAAAGCTTTAAACAAATGGGTAGAATAATTTCATCTTGTAGATACTGACAAATTTAAAGAAGATAAATCTTTGTTGTTTTCCATTAAGATCACAGATTTGGTACACAAACTAGAATAGATAAAATATTTGCTGCCCATGACTTACACTCTACATTCAATAATTTCTCAATCACTCCCTGCCCCTTTTCAGACCACAATTCATTGATACTAAAACTTCAAAACAGGTACAAACCATTAATCTTTAACTCCAGAATTCCAGACTATATAACTAAAATTAAAGAGTTCAACTTCTGGTTATTATTTGAATTACAGTTCTTCTTAGATATTAATTACACCAGAGAGATAAATAAAATAATGATATGGGACTCATTAAAAGCTTACATATATGGCAAAACCCTAAATTGGTATAAAAAAATCAGAGAATGGGATTCTGAATTATTAGATCTACAATCCAAACTTTTGTCAGTAAAAGCTGAAAAAAATGAAAATCATTTGGAGATGAAAAAGAAAGTAGAAGTATTAAACAATAAATACAACAAAATTCTAATACATAAAACTAGTTTAGTTTTAGAAAAACTAAAAATTAATACATTGGCTACTTCTCCCAAATATCTACATAATGTATCCACATGAATCAAAATACAATCAAAAGCTAATAACATTACAAGTATCATCCATGAAAAGAAAGGAAAAAATGCCTCAAATATAGGTGATATTCTTGATGCCTATAGAAATCACTATATGGAACATTTCCAAAAAGAAAATATAGATATTGATCAATTAAAATTTTATGAAAAATGTTCTAATATAACAAATACTAGAAAAATTAAAACTAGCTCTGCAAGCACCCATATCCTACAAAGACATTACAGATATAATAAAAGAGGGTAAAAATAATAAAGCTCCGGGTATAGATGGCATAATTATGGAAATATATAAACTTTTTCCTTCAAATATACTATCCCTCTTCCATAAAACTCTATTAGAAATTCAGCCACAAGCTTTAATACCACCCTCTTGGAGATATTCCTTAAACACCAATCCTAAAGGAGAATAAATCCCCAAACCTTTGTACCTCATATAGACCTATATCATTATTAAATAATGACTATAAGATATTTATGACAATATTAATTAACAGAATGAAAACACCACTATCCGAAACAATTAATAATGATCAAACTGGATTTATATATCACAGACACACACATGACAATATTAAAAGGATAATTTCTCTTACAGATTATGTTAATAAAGAAAATAAATACTCATAATTGGCTTAGATATAGAGAAAGCATTTGATTCCTTAAATTGGGACTATTTATTCAAAATCTTAATGCTATGTGAATTTCCTGCATCTTTTTTTTTCATCTCCTAAAGAATATATATACAAATAATTTAGCGTATGTCAAGTTAGATCCTTTTACCTCTGAATCTATACATATAACAAAAGGCACTAAACAAGGATGTCCCATGTCACCAATTCTATTTGCTTTGGCTATTGAAATATTGTCATATTCAATTGTAACAATATAAAAATCAAAGGAATGGATGTTTATGAACAATACAATTCTAAAGTAATGCTGTTTGCTAATGACATATTACCAGCATTATCTAATTCAAAAGTGACAGTAGAAGAATTAGATATATTAATTGACAAATTTTACATTACTTCAGTACTCCATTTCAATAAATCAAAATCAAAATTTGTATTTTTAAATAAACAAAGAACTGCAAACTAAGGGGGATCACATCATAGGGAAACAAGAATCTACCTTAAAATATCTAGGAAATGAGTTATGCAAGGATAATAATGAATTTGCCTCAAAAATCTACAATAATATCATCAACACAATTAAAATCTCTGTGGAAAAATGGAACAAAATAATATTAACATTTGAAGCTAGACTACAGTTAATAAAAATGGTTTTACTGCCCAAGATCCTATATATAGCCTTGACAATACAACTGTTACCAGAAATGAATATACCTAAAGAAATATATTCATGCCTAATAACATTTGTATGGTTTCCTAAAAGAAACAGAATAGCTTTAATACATCATATCAGACCATGGAAACAGGGAGGATTAAACTTTCCAGTTACAGAAGCATATATAAAAGCATCAATATCGAAAACAATCTCAGATTGGATAAGTCCAAATTACCCTGAAAATTGGAAAGAATTACTAACTGTAATATCAATAAACAAATTTGATTTACAAAACAAAATTTCAAATAACAGATAAAAACAATTTGCCATGGCACATATTATGTATTAGTATGCAATATAACATAACTAAACCCATTAAAACTCGTATGATTAATTATTACATTGACTCATTTAGGAAAATTATTAATGCAAATATAGATTTAAAAATCTGGCTTGATTTTTTAACACCATTTATAGTCACAAAGAACTTTCCACATAAAACATATAGAGAAATTATTAATTCCTGGGAACAGAAAGGATTTGTTTGTTGGTTCCAATGTATCAAAGAACTAAAAGTTTTAGATATGCAAGTAATAAAAACAACATACAAAATTATACAACAGGCCTGGCTAACTTTACAGAGCATTCTGTCATATTCACAAGATTTAAGTAGAATAATTAACAATTCTTCATTTAGAGAAATACCTAAATTTACAAAATACATATATGAAATCATATATATAATGACTTTGACATGAGAAACAGTATTTCAAAATTTAAAAAAAATATTGATAAACTATAAAGCAACACCCAAAACCTCATACTGGAACTGTATAACAAAAGGACACTCAATACAGTTAACTGAAGATATTAAAACAGATATCTTATTATCGATAAAATATACATCCTTTACACAATAATGGAAAATTTTTAATTGGAAATGCTTGCAAAGAGCATTCTTAACCCCAGACAGAATCAGTAAAATTAGTTCTTCCATAAAAGGAATATGTTGGAGATGTGAGCAAGTGCACAATGCAGATTGGAACAACAATTTCTTTGATTGTGTTATAAGTAAACCATTTTGGAATGGTTTTAATAACTTTCTACAAGCTTTATTTAATAAATCATTTTATTTAACTAAAGTTCTTGTATTATTAAATGTAAACGAAAGTCCTCATTTGACTAGGTCAAACATGTATCTAGCATGGACTATACTTGCAATCTCAAGGAAGTGTATATCAAGAAGATGGAATACAAACACAATACCAACTTTGGAAGACTTCTACAGCCTACTGAAGGCCACAGCACAATTGGAAATTAAAGTTAAAGAACTAAGAATTTATCCAAAGCCATTTATAAACAACCCTTGCGGAAAAGTCTTATTGTTGATTGACACTATACAATAATTGATCAGACACTCTGACTATGGTTTGGACATACTTATAAAGTAACTGTATACATTAAGATCTGTTATAGTGTCAGGCTAATGTAAATAGCATACATAGTTATTTAAGATGTTATGTATAAATAATATGGCATTCATTCAAATGTATTTGAAAAATAAAAAAATGAGAAAAACACAACACAAAGACATTGCTACTGCATTCAAGCAAGCCTTCTGCACTCTTCACCCCCCCCCCTGTATCTGTGGAGGAGATGTGAAACATTATGATGATACCTCTCAACCTCTTACCAAAAGAAATGTGGATGAAACCAGAAATAATGGGAGGACAATGGCCCAAAAATAGGGACAGATTTTAATAATTCCTATTATAAAACTAGAATGTTGCTAGAATAACAGGTTTTGTATTTGAATGCATTTTCTCAAGGATATGAAGTCTGAGCCTCAAATGTCTACCATTATTTAATGACTTCAATCTTCACTGATTTGTCAGATAGTCATAAGGTTTATGCAGAACAGTACAACAATTTGAGACAAAAATCTGGGAATTCTGCAATAATCTGGACAGTTGAGAGGTATGGACTTATTATACCCACTATGCCATCTTCTCTCTACATGATCCCCCCATAAACTGACTTATCCAGTTTAGTGGAATGTCAACAAATTGTCCCACATAAAACAATGTTTACTGCAGTATATTTCAAATTTGTGTTACATTTTAATAATTTTCTAAACATGTTAAACAATCTAACTTTTAATCACACATGCTGATTATTTCACAACTCAGAATCACTGACAAGCATTAAAAGAGTTATATCCATTCTATTTATTTCTGGGTTATCTGATCCAAAAAAAACTTTCCACTAATGGCATGAGCTGGAGGCGGGTGATTACAACATTAACATATTTCACGTTAATTCAGTTTTGACATCCTAGTGACATATTGGTATACAGATATACTTGAAAGCAAGGCTGTCATAGAGATAGAATAAACTGAATCAAATTCTGACAGTCTTTTGTCAGATGCAAAAATGTTTTAATTTTCTCCAAGAGTAAGCAACAATGGAGAAAGTTAAGCTTTCACACCTACAGCAGAATAGCAAAGGGCGAGTATTTATAAGTAGTTTATTCATTTTCATTTTTTAATCTTTAGACTTATTGTTCTTCCTTGCTGTTCTCTAAATGTATAAATATCTGAATATTACTAAGTTTTTATTATAGGCATTGCATGAGTTAATCGATTTTAGTACACACTAGTTACTTATGCTTTATATTCCACCAGTCTTATAATGTGTTTTAATCAAGTAATTTTGTATTACAGTCAATGGTCAATGGTCAATATCTGCATGTTTTAATAAATTGTACCAAGTTCTTTAATACTATATAGTTATGCATTATTGCGTAGAGCCTATGCCACATAAATATGTTTGATTATGAGGAAGGGCTTTGGAAAATATATTTAAATGAGTATAATCTGAGATGTTTAAACCTTGACAGGTATGCTGACAGAAGTCATTACATTGCATATTTGTGTCGTCAAAAGATTTTTTCACCTTTTCCTATAGCTAACATTCTTTAGCTTGTTGCCCCTCATTTGCCATTTTTCTTACCCACCGACCCACCCATGTCTTCTTGCTGAACCCCAGAGTCTTACAGACAACTACATGTTTACATATGCAACTTATTTTTCCTTACTCCATTCCATGAAAATTACTATTTAGTATGTAAGCTGAATGACAAACCCTCAGGCTGGTAGTGATGTCCACTTCCTCCTCCTCTCAAGAAATGATCTTCACACTGTTTTCTGACTTTCTTGTGCATCCATTCCAATATCCTTCTTGCTTATCTTCTAGTAAAAAAAGATTTATCGCTGCTGATCACTTAGATTTATAGGTTCATAGGTAGGTACTAGGCTATTGGCCCGACGGCATAGGTAAGCCTAGCCAAAAGTGGGGTCTATATTATATAGTCGAAGTTTCAAAACTTCGAACCTCATATGAGAGAAGTTTGAAACATCGACTATATAATAAAATAAAAAACAATTACCTTACCACTCTGAGCAGGGGTGCAAGCCCCCCTGCACCCCCCCACCCCCCTACTTAAATATACCAACTCTGAGAATGCACTTCAGTGCAGAAAGGGAAAATTTCCCATTCTGCAAGTGAAAAGCTGCTGACTTTCACCTTCAACCTTTCCGACGTTTGATCATATGATGTCGACCATCTATGATTCGAACATCAGAACAGTCGCTCATCTAATATAGACTCCAAAAGTGTCTTGGCTTTCACCACCCATATAGATTAAATTCCTGCCCCTCTATTGAGCAGAGCCACAGACATGATCCCAGTGGTGAATCAAGGTTTTTCTTGAAGAGTGCTAATGATGAGCTCTGCTTGATGTGGATGGGAATTTTGTCCCAGAGCATTGGAAGTCTCTGGGTCAAGAATCTATCCCTCCAACATGTCCTATTTATTAATGTGGTGAGGTTTAGCTCCCTAAAGCATGTAGCTCAGGGATATTGGGATTTCTTTAAGTGGAGCATGTCCATCAATTCTGGGTTTGACATAGTTTTGTATGTCAGACAGAGATCTCCTCAGAGTAAGTAGTATGCAACAGATTAGAGTTTGAGTTTCGTGAGCCAGTCGGCATAGGGCAACAGTTTGAGGCCAGCAATCCTCTTGGTGAGTTATTTTTGGGGTCTCTCCAGTTGTTGTATGTGTCTTGTGAAGTACATCCCAAATGGGGCATTGTACTCAATGAGGGGTCTGATAAGTGATGAGTAGAGGGGGACAATGACTTCCTTTTTTTCTAGATGTGAACACTTTTGTGATTAGTTGGGCCATGTAGAAAGATTTTCTGACCACTGTGGTAATGTGATTATCAAAGGAGAGGTTACTATCTACTTGGGTCCCAAGGTCTCTTATCACACTTTATGTGTTAAGTGAACTTCCCCCTATTTGGTAATTCATGGTTACCATGTTTTTACCAAAGGGGATGACAATGCACCTGTTGGCATTTAGCTTGAGGCCATGGTTTTGGCACCAGGTATCTGTCTTGGTGAGGCCCTTTTGCAGGATGTCTATGTCGGCAGGAGAATCGATTATGGCACTCAGTTTGCAGTCATCTGAAAACTTGGTTAGCCATAGACCCTCAGTGTTCACTTGCACTTCAGAGAAGTATATACCGAACAGGAGAAGTCCCAAGACTGAACCTTGGGGCACTCTACTTGTCACTGGTTTGGAATCGGATCTGGAGTCTGCGACTCTCATCATGTGAGTTCTGTCTGTGAGCCAGTTGGCCACCCATCTCATGACATAAGGGTTTATGTTAAGGTTGCTGAGTTTATCTTTGATTCCTGAATGGGGGGGATAGTATCAAAGGCTTTAGCGAGGTCCAGGTTGGCTGTGTGGACCACCTTGCCCTCATCTTTGGCCTTGGTAACTGTTTCAAAGACATTTGCCAGGTTTAGGAGATATGATCTATCCTTTAAAAATCTGAATTGGCTTGCATCCAAAGATTAGAGGTTATCAAAGTCTTTGTTTATGAATTCCATGATGATATGTTCCATGGCCTTGCAGACCAGGCTTGTCAGACTAATACGTCGATATTTCCTGGGATCTGTGGTGGCGCCTCCTTTGTGGAGTGGGATACCTGTTGCTGTGTGCCATTCAGTGGGCACATAGCCTGTGGTGAGGCTGTGATTGAACATGGAGTTTAGGTGTGGGGCTAGTTCATTTTGGAGTTCATGTAAGATGCAGCCTGGGATGTTGTCCAGTCCCAGGGACACTGTGTTTTTGGCTTTAGAGAGTGCCATTTTTACCTGTGTGTTTGTGATTAATGGGGCTCTACAATCATTTGGTATAGTTATAGGCCCCTTAGGGGGTGAGAGGAGAGCAAGGTTAGCACTGAACCTATCTGCCAAGATGTTGGCAATATCCATTGGCTCTGTATATTTTGTGCCATTCTGCTATAGCTCAGCACAGATCTGGAGATTCTTGACATAGCTAAAGAATGCCTTGTCATTGTCTTTGGAATCCATGGCAATTTTTCTTTCAAAAATTTGCTTTGGCAGAATTTATGAGGGATCTTAGCTTCTTACTGAGGCCTGTCAGGGAGTTCCTCCAGTCATGGGTTTTTACTCACTTTTGCAATAGTTTCTTCCTTCTGTTGTAGAGTTTGTTAATGGCAGGGGCCCACCAGATTGGCTTCCTTTTTCTGGAGGATAGTATCTTGATTTTGTTAGGAATAGCACGATCCATGCACTCATGCAGGTGCTTGTAGAGTGCATTTGTGAGGATTCAGCAGTCGTGACTGTATTATCCATCTGCAGTTGCATCACAAAGTTAGCCACTTCTGTTTTGAGTAGTGTGAAGTTTGCTTTGGAGAACTTTTTTTACGATGGATTCCTTGTGTGGGGGTGGGGTCAGGATGTGGATATCTAGGGTGATTATTTTATGGTCTGATATAACCAGCGAGGAGTTGATCTCGGATGTTGAGCATCGGTCAGCCATGTTGGTAATGACCAGGTCCAGAATATTGTTGTCCCTGGTGGGGGTGTTGGCAAGTTGATCCAAGGCATTAGAGTTTATAATTTCCAGGAATCATTAAGCAAGGGGATTAGTACAAGAGTAGTTTTCCTAGTTTATGTTAGGGTAATTGAAATCACCCATTATTAGGGCATTTGGTTGGAAACTCATTTTTTCCAATGTCTCCAGGAATGAGGAGTGTGGGTCCTGGTTCATGGTTAGGGATCTATAACAAGCTACAATTTGGAATGCATTTTTGCCCAGGATTAGTTGCACTTGGATGATCTCAGAGGCATTGTGTTGTGCAACTAGCCTGGAGGTGTGGATATCCTTGATGAATATGGGCACACCTCCACCCTTAGTGTTTTGATCCGGGTTTTGTGGCCGAAACATGTGGTATGAATTATAGCCTGGTAGTGCTAGGGTGCTCTTGGGAGCCTTTAACCAGGTTTCAGTCACTGCACAGATATAGATGTTCTCCATTTTGAGGAGTGCCTTGAGTGAGTGCATTTTGAGGTTTAGACTCCTAGCATTGAGCAGCATTGCCCTCAGTTTTTTGTCACTTGTAGTTCTTACGGTGGTGGGTTTGTCTGTTGAGCTTTGCCTAAAAAAGGCACTATGGGGGCAGCAAGAGCCTTGGCCAGTATCCAAAATCCCAGGGGTGACAGGTGCAGCCCATCTTTGGTGAAGCATTGTGGCCTGTCAAACATGTCAACCCAAGCAGGCAGATACTGGATCCCCTTTGAAAGACACCAGAAACTTAGCCAATTGTTGAAGTTGATCATTTTATCCTTGTACTGTGGTATCATTCTTGATGAAGGCAGGATGCTTCACACACACACATATATATATATATATATATATATATATATATATATATATATATATATATATATATATATATATAGTTACAGGTAGCTCTATGAGGGAGGTAGCTGTGTAAAGACAGGAGAAGAGTGAGAGCTAGGATGGGGAGTTATGTGTAGACACTAGATTGAGAAGTGAGTGTTATATATTAAAGAGGGAGGGGGGTAGAGGCTGCTGGCTGTCCTGACTCAGAATGTGCTTAGGCCCTATAGTAATGGTACAGTGGTAGAGAAGTAATCTGGCAGTAGTTAGACAGCAAACATACTTTTCTTGTATCCTTGAGTGGGGATGCAGGGAGTTTAATGCTGAGAGGTGAACCCCGCTGGAGTTTGGAGAGGGTCCTTTGGTTTCTATAGTCTAGTGTTGGAAGCACAGGAAGAGCAGGGAATTTTTCTTGTATCCTTGAGTGGGGATGCAGGGAGTTTAATGCTGAGAGGTGAACCCCGCTGGAATTTGGAGAGGGTCCTTTGGTTCCTATAATCCAGTGTTGGAAGCACAGGAAAAGCAGGGAATTTTTCTTGTATCCTCGAGTGGGGATGCAGGGAGTTTAATGCTGAGAGGTGAACCCCGCTGGAGTTTGGAGAGGGTCCTTTGGTTCCTATAGTCTAGTGTTGGAAGCACAGGAAGAGCAGGGAATCACAGGGAAAGAAAGACGCTGGGAGAGGAGCAGACAGCAGCCAGGGCCTTTTCTAGATTACTAAAGATGGCGCCCCACTAAACCCAGGGTATTTATGGGAGTCTAAAGGGAAAAAGATGGATAGGGGAGGGGAGTAGGGGGAAGTGTAGGTAGAGGTAGGAGGGGCAAGAGATTGAGACAGACAGTATCAAAACAGACAGAGTAATATCATTGCAAGATGTGAACAAGGTATAAGTTGAAAATGAGAAAGAAAAGACAAAGGTAAGAGACAGACAACTGGAGCCAAGAGGGCAGGGAGAAGGTTAGATAGTAGAGAGGTAAGAAGAGAAATGGGTTACTAAGCAGGAAACAGGTAAGAAACAGCTGTGGAAGAAACAATCAGCAGTGCAGGCTTCAGAAGGTAAGTTTGCAAGTCTTAAATAGGTAAGAACAGTGAAGAGAGAACCTAGAAATGGTAGTAAAAGATAGTATAGTACAGGGTGTAGTTGACCTTAGTATAGTACAGGGTGTAGTTAACCTTAACTGGAAAAACAACTGTTTATCACTATCTACATTTACTGTTTTGCGTTTCAGGCCAAGAAATGGCCTTGTAACTATGGCTCTCTTATAGAGATTACCACAAGTAGCCCTCTGGTACCTGAATTGTGTAGAGTATTAGAAGCTTCATTGCTAATAATTGAAAACCAAGTAAATGGAACTGCATTGATACTATCTTTATACATGGTCTCTGTGAATATCTTGTGTAATTTGACCACACTAGCCTAACCTGTGCTAACTTTGATTTTTCTCTCCCCACTTTGTCTATTTTCCTCCTTAAGATTCCCTGCTCTTCGTGTGCTTCCAACACTAGACTATAGAAACCAAAGGACCCTCTCCAAACTCCAGCGGAGTTCACCTCTCAGCATTAAACTCCCTACAACCCCACTCAAGGATACAAGAAAAGTATGTTTGCTGTCTAACTACTGCCAGATTACTTTTCTACCACTGTACCATTACTATAGGGCCTAAGCACGTTCTGAGTCAGGACAGCCAGCAGCCTCTACCCCCTCCCTCTTTAATATCTAACACGCAGTTCTCCATCTAGTGTCTACACGTAACTCCCCATCCTAGCTCTCACTCTTCTCCTGTCTTTACACAGCTACCTCCACAATAGAGCTACCTGTAATTATAGACCTGTCTACTGGGGGCACCCTTCTTCCCAATCCTATCTGTACTCTTATCCTCCTATGTCTATTTTACTTACCTTATTTTTCTGTAGTCCCAGACCTGTTTTTAGCTCCTCCAGCTACACCCTGTACTATACTATCTTTTACTACCATTTTTAGGTTCTCTCTTCACTGTTCTTACCTATTTAAGACTTGCAAACTTACCTTCTGAAGCCTGCACTGCTGATTGTTTCTTCCACAGCTGCTTCTTACCTGTTTCTACCTGCTCTGTTCGCCCTGCGGGCTCACTCCACTCCTCACCCTACCCCCTATTCCCACCCACCCCTGGGGTCCTACACTTATACTTACAAACCACACCCCTTCCTCCACCCAGTACTCTAATTAACATTTTTATTTGCTCAAATATCTCTACTCCTACCTTCTCAAACCTCTCCTCTTAATCTACTCATATAATCTCTCTGTACCCCTCCTCCATACCTACTTTACTTCCATACCTACATATAACTCAATTACTTATATACCCATTAAAATGAATAAATCACACTCCAATGTTCACTTCCAACTACTACTCATTATTATATTATTTCCACCTCTGACTGTTGCTTACATACTCTCCTCCTATGAAACTCCGTTACTTCCATACTTTCACCATCCTAACAAACAAACCAGCTCCCTATATCTACCTTTCCTCTCTAACCATGCCAACATAACAACTACTCCTAGTTACCTACTATCAACATATCACAGAATACACCACATTAGATATAACAACCTCAATACCAAGAAATCCCTACTCACAAATAGCAAACTCCCTAGTCCATACTATCCCAAACACCTCCATTTATTAAAAGATGGAGACATTCACCCAAACCTAGGGCCATTAACAAACCCAACCTCTCTCCCCATCCCAACCAAACCACTAATTTTTTCATCACTAGACAATCTAATTCACTCCTTGTAGGTCACCTTAATATTCGAAGCATTAACAATAAAATAGCTCATCTCCATGCCCTCTTAGATGTCTACTCCTTTGACATTCTTTGTTTAACAGAAACCTGGCTAAAACCTACAACTAAAGATAATGAAATCATCCCACCAGGGTATAATATTCTAAGACTCAACCATGTAACCAAAAAGGGTGGTGGGGTTGCTATTCTATCTAAATCAGGATTACAATTAACTACCTATGACACTAAACCACCTCTAAATACAAATGCAGAAATTCTCATATCCAAACCTGAACTTAACAAAGCCAAAGCCATCTATATTATTTGTATCTATCTAGCCCCCCCCCCCCCGGTAACAGCAATACCACCATGGAAAATATCCTATGCTGGTTATCTCAACACCTTCCCCAAGAAACTATAGTCCTTGGTGATATAAACATTGATTGGAATTGCTGTAGTAGTAGTCACCCTACCACCCACATTAACCTTCACGGTTTCTCCCAAACCATCACATCCCCCACCAGGATAAACAAACACAACAAGAAGGAAAGCATATTAGACTGGATTCTTATAAACAACCATCCCCAAACATATCAATCTGGAACCCTTCCTGATGATTTAAGTGACCACTCACTTATCTATATTATCAGGCACAAATCCTATTCTCCCATTCCTACCACTATTAGGAATATCAGATCCAAAAAGAACTTCAATCCTGATCTCTTCCAAAAGGAACTTAGAGCATGCAACTGGTCTCTCTTAAATTACCTCCCTTTAGAAGAAGTAGTACAATACTTTAATTCAAATTTTTAGCCATTCTCAATCCCCATGCCCCAACCCGTGCAATTAGATTCAAAACCAGATCTGCCCCGTGGCTATCAAAAGAAACAAAACAGAAAATGCACCTTAGAAATAAATACTGGGCTAAATGGAGAATGACCAAAAATCCTGCTGACCAACAAATTTTCAGAGAATTAAGAAATAACACTAAGAAAGCTATACTATCAGATAAAAGAAACTACTACCTTCAGTTTCAGAAGACTAACCATAACAACCCACAAAAGTTCTGGGCGAACGTCAACCAATTACTAGATCCAGGTCAATCCAGTACACCAAGCCCACAAAATACTGACCAAGAAAATCCCATGTATACTGCCAATGCCTTCAATTCCTTTTTCACTGATGCTATCCAAACACTAGCCAGTCAATTATCATCTGTTAATCTTATGTTACCTACCTACAACAAAACTCTGCCCCCACCATTTCTTCTCCAACCAGTCCCAACAACCCATATTATTGCCCTAATCCAAAAATTGAAACCATACTCTCCTTCAGCAGACCAAATTCCTGCTGAATACCTACAGAAATCTGCCAAATCAATTGCTTACCCCATCTCCATTCTTATCAATAGAACTATTAGTGAAGGCCACATCCTTAGTATCTGGAAAGTCTCCCATATTATCCCCCTGCACAAAGGTGGCAACTCAACCGAATTCTCCAATTATCGTCCTATAGCTCTTCTTTCCCCTTTGGCAGATATTATGGAGAAATGTATACACAGACAGTTACTAGACCACCTAATCCACAATAACCTGCTCTCTACCTGTCAACATGGTTTCAGACCTTCCCATAGCACTACCACTGCCCTCCTTTCCTTTACAGATTGTATCAACAGAAACCATAACTGCAATTTGCTATCTACTGCACTATTTATCAATCTGTCCAAAGCATTCAATATGGTAAATCATCAAATTCTGATAGATATCCTCAAATCCCTGTCCTTACACTCACTCTCTATCAAATGGTTCCAATCCTACCTAAATACAAGACAACAGGCTGTACTTTGGCATAACACTCTATCTACTCACCTACCAGTTAACCTTGGTGTACCTCAAGGGTCCATATTAGGACCTCTCCTTTTCTCCATATTCATCAACGAACTTCATCAAGCAATTCCCCAAGCTACTTCCATACAATATGTTGACGACTCTACACTTATATGCTCCGCTAAAACCTCCTCTGACCTTCACTCCATTACCCAAAATGTCTTTAACACTGTGGAACAATGGTTCACTCATCATTGCCTACTCTTAAACCCCCCAAAAACTAAACTCCTCCTTTTCAATCCCAATCTGAAATCCACCCCCTTAGATTTTTCTGTTTCTTCCACTAATGGCACCATAATATCACCCGAACTAACTACCAAACTACTTGGTGTCACCATAGACAACAGTCTTTCCTTTGAAATACACATTAACAACACAATTAAATCTGTCAACAAAAAACTTGGCTCTCTGTACAGAATAAAACCCTTCCTATCACCCACAGCTAGAACTACTATTGCACCTACTCATCTAATCTCTACACTCCTCTATGCCTCTTCCATTTTCACCAACCTATCTAAGGCCAACCTCAGTAATCTGTAAAGCTCCTACAATAATATAGCCAGATTTGCTACTGGTAACTCACCACTGTGTTAACTTAAAGCAGCTTGAATGGCTGGAACTACAGAATCTGATCAAGTACCACCAACTAATCATTACACATAAAACTCTCTACTAACCTTCCAATACTCCTAGTCTCTCTACCATCATCACTCCCTATAATAATCTGAAGTCCTTACACTCATTTCAGAAACTTCTAGTCAAAACAACTAAATCAAACAACAGGGCTGGGGATTCTCTTTTCTCCAATACTGTGGGAAAATTCTGGAATCTTCTCCCCTGTGACCCTTCCTCTATTTCCTCTTTATCACTCTACAAAAAAAGACTGAAACATTGTTTCAAAACACATTGGTCATGCCACTGTACTAAACCTGCCTAAACCTGTCCTCTACCCAAACTATGCACTGCCTAATTCTTCTGTCATTTCCTTTTTAACAATATATAGCCTCTTTGCTCTGTATCTCATTAATTTCTTCTCTCTCTCACTTATTTGAAAAAAAAATTATTAAAAACATTTTAATTTTTCTTTGTAACTAATTATTACTTCTACCGATCATTAGCAGCATCTTTTATTGTGTAATGTAGTGTACATGGCATTAGACTGTATACCACCTGTTTTATTTTTCTTTGCCATTAAGTGATGTACTCTACCGGTATTTTTCTTTGCCGTTAAGTGATGTACTTCACTTGTACATTGAACTAGATTGTATGCCTGCTCTTTGCATTATGAAATGTATCCCATGTAATTTTTTGAAACTCTAGTGTGCATATTAACTAGATGTGTCAGTGCATATAGTACTATAATTTCAGTTTTTTTTTGTATATTTCTTTTTTAATTATTTATGTTTACAGTTTGTCATAGAGCTTATCTTCCCGGGCCTCTACTGAAAATGGACATATATCCAGTTAGACTAGCCCAGTCAACAAATGTAAAATAATAAAAAATAAATAAATAAAAAATAAAATGCTACTCAGGGCTAGGGTCATACCTGCCTGGTCTACAAGATCGGAGAGCTCTTCCATGTCTCTTTTCATGTAGTCCAGGGAGGTACTTCTCAGGTCATTCACACCAACATGGACAATGACAGAGTCATATTCGTACTCTGAGGATGCCCCTAATGAGACAGGGTGAAAGCGCTTAGTACTCAGTTACATATTTTGGATGTTATTTATATCGGACGGTGTATTTCTTTTTTATTTTTATCTTATGTCAATAAATCTGTTCAAACCAGTTTCTACGGTTTGCTGAGTGGCTTTTTAACTTACCAGTTATTATTTCTAACTGCCTTTAGAGTCATATTTGTACTTGCTTTGTAGTGACCTGAGTGCATGCATTATGTGGGGGATTCTGGCACCCAACAAGCAGCTGACAGTAACCTTCTCTTTGTCCAGCCTGGTGAGTGGGACATCAGTGTGCCTGACTATAGAGTCACCTATGACTAGTGTGTTGAGTATGTTGTTTTGCCTTATGGGCTGTGGTTGTATGGTACCCTGAGTTTGTGGGCTATGTGTTGTTTGGGATGTGTTGGTGGGATGAGGTTGCTTGTGTGTCTGCTTTGGAGGTCTCTGTTGCCTAGGCAGATTTAGATTTGTATTCAGAGCCTTCATATAAGTCTTGGTGTTTCTATGTGTGGGTTTTGGAGGTATTGGTTTAGTAGGACTATGTGAAGTGAGTGGGGTGCTGTGAGTTTTTACCTTCTCCTCTAGACTGTCTGTTCCAGTCTTGGCTGGAGAGAGCTTTGCCTCTAGATTAGCTGTATAAGTGCATTTATCGTAGGTATTAGTGTTTGGTGGTAGGAGGAGAGGGTTGTCTGTATACATGAGGCAGTTGTAACATTGCCTCAAGATGCTGCCCAGGTTCGTCAGGTAGACTGGACAGTATACCGGGAGCTGTCCCTTTGACATGCCAGAGTAAGTAGTAAAGACTGTTTTCTTTTGTTAAGTGGGGAAGTAGTAAAGACTGTTTTCTTTTGTCAAGTAGGGAAGTATATAGACTATTCCCTCCTGGCAAATGAAGGGTTGAGTGCTGAGGATTATTTAGTGCTACAGCAGATTTAGTACAAGTGCTGGGCTTGAAGATGCAGATCTGAGTGCGTAGGCTGAAAAACTGACTAGTTATAAGGGAAAAACTAAAGAGCAGACTTTGTGGAGCCCGGGATAGTTAACCCAAGCTAACCAGCACTGTGCGGTGCGCAAAACCTCACAAAAGTGGCTTTTATAACAGAAAGATGAAAGGGATAGAAATTAGCCTAAAATGGCCAATAAACTACAAATTCTGAGCTGAAAACCACCCCTCCAGGGACAGACAGGCTGCGCTAAGCTCCCCACTCTCACTGGTGAACAGAGAAGCTTCCTTCTATCCTAGTAAGGTATGAGCAACACGGAAACTACAATACAGCCCTGGATTCATCAAACTCTGAAAACTGGACTCTACTAGCTTCAGAAAAGCGGGAAACAAGTGTAGATATAGTTTTTTTTGTTTGTTTGTTTTTGATTTTTTTCAAGAAGTTAAGGCAAATACAACAAAATAAGCACTTTAAAGCACAGTAAAATGGCTATCGCAGTTGAGTGTGTAGCCTACAACAGTTAAAACAGTTTAAATGCTCACAGGAATGATTTTAAAAGTGCAAACAGTAAGTACAGTAAACAGCTGAAATAAGCTTTTTAAGTGTTAATAAACGCTAGAAACTGAGCGTTTAGGCGGAATTAGCAATAACTAGCAAGAAACAAACAAAAAGTACTTAATCAATCCAGAGTCTCTCTTTTCTCCTTCTGCTGCTGTAGGACTCTGCAAGACACCTAGGCAGGATCTTGCTGAGCTGATACAAGTGCATAAAATGTGCAAATGTGTTTTTTATAAAGGCAAATACAACAAAATAAGCACTTTAAAGCACAGTAGAATGGCTATCGCACTTTTTAAGTATCAATAAAAGCTAGAAACCAAGCGTTTAGGCAGAATTAGCAAT
Source organism: Protopterus annectens (assembly GCF_019279795.1). Classification (NCBI taxonomy): domain Eukaryota; kingdom Metazoa; phylum Chordata; order Ceratodontiformes; family Protopteridae; genus Protopterus; species Protopterus annectens. The sequence goes on along the minus strand of NC_056733.1, from coordinate 1,922,753,572 downwards.
AACTAGCAAGAAACAAGCCAAAAAGTACTTAATCAATCCAAAGTCTCTCCTTTCTCCTTCTGCTGCTGTAGGACTCTGCAGAACACCTAGGCAGGATCTTGCTGAGCTGATACTATTATGTTCTATACCCTCTGTTCCCTTTATCACCCTGGTAACGTTCCTGTGTATGTTCTCATTCACTGTGATCACATTCTCCCAAGCTGATCTTGCTACTCCACCTGTGCCTTGAATGGGGGGGGTCTATATTATAACAGCAAATGCTTAAAATAGTGAATGCTGTATAATCGACCCAAAAAAAATGAACACACAAAATTCCGAACAAACGGAACAGCGATTTTTTTCCCAGGGAAAAAAATCACTGATCCTCCAAAAAAAAAAAAACCCAACCATAAAATAAAGTGGAGAGCTTCACCCACCCACCCACTCTGATGTGGGGGACTGTAGACCCCCCACACACCCCTACTTAAATATACCAACTCTGAGTTCACACCACAGTGGAGGAGACTGCAAAGTCCCCAAAATGGCCCAGTGATGTTTTACCCTGGGAAAAAAATCACTGTTCCATGTCTTCTGGATTTTGCCATTTCGACATTTAGCTGTCGATTAAACCGCATTCACTATATTAAGCGTTTGCTTACTTAATAGAAAACATAATGGGGGTGAAGGCAGGGGTCTATAGAAGGAGAATGCAGTCTTTCATTTCCTGCATTTTACTTATTTAAGGTAACAGCCTAGCATCTTGCAATTACATTATGCTTGTTTTGCTGCTTAGTATTTTCAAAGTCCACTTACCCGTTTGCTATTATTCATTGAGTTCATTAGCGTGCAGGTGAAGTACTTCGCATTTCCTTGCATTAAATCCCAGATTTTACTTCTTTGTCTACGCTGTCCACTTTTCCAGGCTATTTTCAATCTTTCTCCATCCTCCATTGTCACTTCTACATTAGCAGTTTAGTTTGATACTGTCCTGAATGCTGCTTGTGATACCTGATACAAACATTTCAGAGCACACTTTTTCCACCTCTTAACTGTCCATATTTTGGAGGGATGCCTCTAACGGTTTCCCAGACTTGCTGTATCCCTCCTAAAATCAGAAATGCATTTGTGAAGTTCTAAGTTAATAGTTGCAGCATTTAAAATAGGTTCCTAGTTTGGAGCTTTTCCTTTAATTATTTTTGCTACTTCCTTACATCTGGAGGTAAAAACAGCTGAGTGCTATGTACCACACTTGAGTGCTATGTACCACACTGTGTGAAATCAAACAATCTATTAAGATACTTTTCATTATGCACCCCAATTTCTACTCATTGCATTATTCCACTCAACCAACATTCTACATATTTCATTAACATCTCTCTGTCTCTAGCCCTTCTTCCAGCTTGCCTGAGTTTATCAGGCATTTCTGCAGAAGTCAGAGGATACAAACTAATTGAACTTCCTTTGTCAACTGGATGTGTTGTTATAGAGGGAGAAACCATAACTACAACACCAGTAATTGAATATTTCTTAGTGGACTGTGCACCCTTGGGATTTGATATGGCAAGATGAGGGGAATGTTAAGTCTTCAGCTTACCTCCCTCCAGGAGGAGGCTGTGCTGATGTCCTCACAGGAGGACCAGACAATTTCTGCAGCCCAACTGAAATCCAAACCTCAGAATGGAGATCAAGTTAACTGTGAGAGCATATATGAGTATGTATGGCACTGTTTATCAGGCTGTTATGCAGAGTAAAAGTATTGGTATGTTGCAGGAGATGGCTACCACCAACAAAAACATCAGGTTAAAGTGTGCCTTCTTTGTGTACCTCTAGCGACTTCCTGACCTTGACCAGCAGGCTTACATCTGGGAACGGGAATTCAAAGTATGGGCTGAGAATAAAAGGGATTCACGAGATACAACCATGTATGAACAGCATAACCCACATGATTAATGGACTAGAGAGAAAAGAATGAATTTCCTTTATCAAGTTCCAGCATGAATGAACCATTAGGCATGATCAAGAGAAAAAGGGTAGCAATCATTGGATCAAGGATACAGAGAAGTCTAGATTATGTCTGTATCACGGGGAGATGAAGTGGAGCCAAAGCTTTCCGCTCTGAGATCAGAGTCTACTTGGAGAGACTGCACTAGCAGTGAAAATCCTAATAAAAGAAGCATTGAATATTGAAATGAACTGAGAAATGTAGTTGAGATTATCAGCACCTGTGTTTGTGTGTTGGCACCTGTTCCAAGTATTTCTATATGAACCATTAAAAAAAGACTAAACTGTTTGCTTTATTTCACCTGTTCCTGCCCTATATGGTTTTACCCTTTATGGCAAATGTTGCTGATTACATTTTTGTTGGAACAATAAAATTATTGTGTAAGTGTGAGTTGTCGGTTACATGAAATATCACAGCTGGTGGAGAATACAAGCAACTGCAGTTTTGATTCCACCTTTCACTACTAAGGGTATTAAAGATAATCGCCCCCACAACAATATTTTTTCCACCAGGTGCCTTGCTGTACTGCTGCTGTAGTGAGGTAACTGAACGTGTTTCAGTTCAGAATGTGTGTCAGTGGTCATACAGCTGTTATAGATGCACCTAACTTGTGTAATGACCACAAAAGAACAGCTACTAGAAATGAAAGCTATGGTTGCTGGGGGAAATATTAGGGGTAGATAAATCAATGGGTAACCAAGTTGATGGTTTGACTAAGTAATGCATTCTTCTTTAGGAAATGAATATATTCTATGCAGAGGGACTATATTTTAGGCCTTCTAGAGAATTAGCATTGTCATAAGATTTTTCTTAGATTGATTATATCATCTGTAAGGAGGCTATAGTTTTATTATGATGTCCAACTATTATTCAAATGCTTAAGTCACCATTTCAGTTATGTCCTTTTTTATTATTTCAGAATGTGGAACAATACTGTATTTCATTGTCTAGTCTCTCAATTTCTAGTTATGTGCAACTACTGTATTTCATTGTCTAGTCTCTCAGTTTCTAGTTATGTGCAACTATTTGACACTAAACCTATGAGTACCTTTTGGTCTCTGGTCTCTGTCATAGTTGAAAAAGGTCTATGGACTACTCCACCTGCCCAGTTAATAAACTAATAAATAGATAGATAGATAGATAGATAGACAGATAGATAGATAGATAGATAGATAGATAGATAGATAGATAGATAGATAGATAGATAGATAAAAAGATAGAAAAATCATACTCTGCTTGTGTCCTGCCAATTGTTCTCCTTATTTCCCACACCCATTGGATAGCATTTTGACGGGTCTGTGCCTAATATTTAAGTATATTAGTGATGAACACTGAAAGCTGTGAACATCATGTATTCAAATGATAGTGAAACAGTGACTAACAAAGCTTGTTTCACTGTTAAATCATTTCTGCTTTGGGCTTTGCTCTTATGTTTCTAGCGTAGGGGGACTGTATCCGTCTTCTGCCCCACTACCTTAGCATACTAACTCTGAGAGCACTGTATCCCAGAGAAAAGTGAAAGTATTGTGAAACCACAAGTTGAAGCTTTTGAAGCTTACAAATATTGCACAATTCTAATGACACAGTGTGAAACACAAATGACTTGAAGTCAGTTGTGGCACCTTGCTTTGAAACATCTCTGTTGAATAATTTATAACTGATATAATTGTTTTGTAGTGTCTCAGCTGACTGGCTTGAGCTCCAAATGATAGTACCCAGATCAACTATCTAGTTTGCTGACTAGTTTACACAAACTGCACTCACCACAAAGCAAAGTCAAAGTTCAGCTCTAAAAATTATATAAATCAAGGGTTTTATGGGGATGGTGTGCATCCTTCATCTCTTATCTGAAATATAACAACAAATATGCACCAGCACTGGAAAAGTGACAAGGTGTCCTGCATCTGAATATGTCTTCTTTCCAATTTTGTTTGGCTTCATCTGCTGTAGGTGTTAGACACCTTTGTCTTGTAATTGTCTCATCCTCCATTTGCACAGCAAAACTGATTCTTATTTCATGTGAGCTGTTTGTTTTGGAAAAGAGGTGACGGTAGGGAAAGTCAGCATGTTGGCAGAGCTGCTTATTCAGTTATGTCAGCTTATTCTAACCTGAAATGTGCTTGCAAACATTTCTTGTAGCTTTCTTGCCTCAGATTTCTGTCTTACATTTTCACTAGGCAATTAAATATCTGGATTAGGCCTAATTTTCTGCAGTGATAAAACTTTATATTGCTAGTCAGGTCACCTGCACAACACAGTTCAGTCTTGATTTTTGTATATCTAACTGAAATTATGTTTTCAGATACTCAGCTGACTGGTAGAAGCTGCTGCTGTTGCAGCGGTAGAACCTAATTTTACAGTCTCTTATACATAGCTTTTGGTTCAGGCTGGAAAATGCAGGTCTAGAGTCCTTATGAAATGAAACTGAGCTTCTTCTTCTTTAAGCTTTTCCCAGTTAGGGGTCGCCACAGTGGATCACCTGTCCGCTCATGATTGGCAGTGGAGTTTTACAGTATCGAGTTGCCAGCCCAGCGCCCAACCTTCCACAGAAGGCACACACATGCACGCACTCACACCTAGGGCCAATTTAGACTGTCCAATCCACATGTCTTTGGGATGTGGGAGGAAACCGGAGCACCCGGAGGAAACCCACGCGACCACAGGGAGGACATGCAGACTCCAAACAAAAGGCACCCCAGCCGGGAATTGAACTGGAGAACCTCTTGATGTGAGGCGGCAACGCTAACCTCTGCACCACCACGGCAAAACTGATACTATATTTAAATAGCAGTTTAGTATTCTCATGATTGCTTTTAATGATTACTGATAACTTGATGCATTTGCATATTTTCTTTTGAGTATTTTGTTAATAGTTTTCTAGTAGATCTGGATGCCTCCTGTGAAGTTCATTGGCAGGACTTGTCAAAATGGTTCATTTTCCCACAGGACTAATACTTTCATCAAGCTAAAATGCATTTTTGAAGACAACTACACCCCACAGCTCCTAACTATAAATGTGACTTTTTTTGTAGTCATCTTATTTGTAGTGCATATATTCTACAAGGTGTATTTATTGCATCACTATGTTAATACTATACGTTCCTACTCAAGACCCATGACTAGATTTTCAAGCATTTGTAGCACCCTGACAAACTCTAATAGATATCTTTTCTTGAGGGTGAAAGTCTTTAAGATATTTGCTTATTTGTCTGTATCATGTGGGTCTTGATGTCATAGTCAGTAGTTATTAAATGTCTTCATCAGTCTTTATTATCAACTTTATCTGGCTAATTTCTCCTTTTCTTGCTTAAAAAAACTCTTAAATTGTGCATTTTCTGCTGCTCAGAATAATTAGTCAGCTTTGCTTTAGCCTAAGACTATTTGTGTGTTTTAGCTATCAATGAATTCAGTGTCATATGCAAAATCACAGGCTTAAATACTCCCTGTTGCATTCATGACAGATCCATAGTTCTAATTTACTGAGATGATGTCATTGAATCCCATGTTGTCACACACACACACACACACACACACACACACACACACACACACACACACACACACACACACACACACACACTAGATAGTAATTTCAGGGTTGCTGAATGTTTATTTATTGGCATTTAATTACCAGGAAAGTCTGACTGGAGAGAAGTACATTTTTAATAGTGGCCCAGGGAGAAAAGCTCCAAATTAATGGAAAACATTTTAAGAGAAATAATTATACAATCTTGAAAAATAAAACAAAAACATCTGTAGTTTAAATGCTTATAACAAATCAAACATAATATAAAAAATTGGTTAAGAATCGATACATGGTATATGACAATCATTCAATATTTAAAGAAATTTTAGAAAGTTTGTAGAGAAACTAAAGGTAAGTTAGTCTAATACAAACATGAATTGCAATATAAAGTGAGGGAAAAACATGCCTATGGTATATTTAGACAGAAAGTCAGGAAAGGGCATTAGATAGCAATAAGAAAGTAAGTGAAAAGGGGGAGTAAAGAAATGTACTTGTTCATATTTAGGGATATAGTTTATCCTGGGTTTGAGCAAGAAGAGAGCCAGATTTTAGCTAGGAAGTCTTTCAGAGTAGTTTTGAAAGGTGAGAGGGAGGGTATAGACCTGATTGACACATGTAAGGAGGCCCAGGCCTTAGCAACCTTATACAAGTACAGACAATGCCCAGCAGATTTACTAGGTCTCTAGACAGACAGGAGTTTTTGGTCACTGGATCACAATGACTGACTGGGAACATAGTTGTATAGAATGTTTTTTAGTACTAGACAGGCAGATGGATGCTGAATAATTTTATAGGAGATAAGAAGTTGTGTATATGTTAGTTGATGTGACAATTCTAACCAATTTAGGCTTTGCAGTGGTGGGTTCTGAAAAGAGTATGTGCTGCAAATTTAGAAGCTTTGTTATAGCATTGTTCAAGTTTTAATTTTTGTGAAACCTGGAGGTTAGTAAGGATGGGAACACCATAAAGAAGAGTGGAGAGGACATGTTTGGCTCTGTAAAGCATCCCTAGTTTTTGATGAGGTTTTCTTGTGCAATTTTGTTTATGCAGGTCAAATGTTAGATTAATATCCACTATCACCCTAATAGTTGATGACTTCAATGGTTGTATTATCAACAGAAAGGACTTTAAATTTTGTTTTTCCTGAGAGAGGGGTTTGGGGAAAAAAGTACTAGCTTGATCTTTTTTGGTTGAGCATGAGTTGTGAGTTACGAAGCCATGTTTCAGTGGCTGAAAGCTTCCTGATTAATTTTTTGGAGGTGTACCATATTGTTAGATGTACAATGAGAGTAGAATCACCTGCATATTCTATTATGGTGGCTTGTTGTGTGGAGGTATAGAGGGTGTTGGTGAAAATGTTAAAAAGGAGGGGACCAAGGATAGAGCTTTGTGGTGACTAGGAGGTAAGGAGAGAGCACTGAGTGCCATTTTACTAACTGATATCTATTGGACAGGTACCTTTTGAACCACAGAAGGGTGGCCTGAGAGAGACCTAGTGAGGACAACTGAAGTATGAGTTTGCTGTGGCAAACTGTGTCAAAAGCTTTAGACAAGTCTAGAAGTAAGGAAGACACTAGTTTGACATTATCTCTAGCTTTACTGACAGTATCTATATAGGTTAGAAGGGCACTGATAGTACTATGGGAAGGACATAGGCCATGTTGTGTAGGGGCTAGGAGTTTTTCCTGCAGGAGATAGTCTAGACATTGTTTTTTGAATACATTTTTCAAGTATTTTGGCAAGGGGGGATAAGATTGCTATAGATCTAAAGTTATTGATGTCTGCTGAATTTCTTCCTTTGTGCAGAGGGATAATGTGTGACCTTTTCCATAGAGAGGGGATGTGGGATTTCTGGATTGACCTATTTATAAGGATTAGGTTCATAGGTGTATACTAGGCTAACAACACTGGAGCCTATATAAGCCTAGCCCAAGAATATTCCCTGGCATCATGCCACCCAAAGGATTGAGACATGATAGGCAATGTTATTGACTGTTTTTAGGTACTCACTTGGAAGGTCATTGGCTGAAGAAGACAAATGGTTTGTTTGTTTAAGAGTAGTTTTATATAGGATGTGGGCACAGGTTTGAAGGTGAAAGTGGATGTAGGGATATGCGGTGGTTGGGCAGGGAAGGGATTAGATGTTGAGGAATCCTTAATTAGAGATGCTATACTAGCTATAAAATAAGAATTGAACTGTATTGTAGTTTCAAGTGGTAAATTATCTGGAGAGGGGTTTGGGTTGCATTTTTGGCCAGGATATAAGATTTCTTTGATGGATGTCCACAATTTTTTTAGGGTTGTTTCTATTATTATTCTGAAAGTTATTATAGCATAGCTTTCTGTCTTCATTTACTTGCTTTTTAGTCCAATTGCAAAGCATTCTTAATTTTTCAAGATATTGAGGTGTTTTATATTTTTGTGGTTCTTTCCATGCTTTTTTCTCTATTCTGCATTAGTGTTCTACTTTTTTTTTGGATAGCTAAATTGCATCATTTGCTTTCAGTCTCTTCCTTCTAGGAGGTGCAAGGCTATTTAGGGTATTTAGGAAAGTTGTAATGAATTCAATTACAGCATTGTCTAAAAAGGAGGATTTTTAGAAAGTTCCAGTTAATAGATGATAGTTTAGTAATGACCACTTCTGGAAGATGTTATGTGCTGTTTTATAAATATGCTGTTTAACTGGATGTGAGAGATGTCTAGACATATAGAGTGGGAGATGATCACTGAGAGAGTTTGACATTATACCTGTGGTGGAGTACATGTTGGGGTTTGAAACTAGGATCCAGTCCAATAGAGAATTTGATGTCTTGCTATAATGTGTGGGGCTATTAATTAGTTGTTTGAAACCATTTAAGTTCATTATAGCTGTAGAGGAGTTAAGGGCGGCCACGGTGGTGCAGTGGTTAGCATTGTCGCCTCTCAGCAAGAGGTTCAATCTTCGGCTGGCCTGCCTTCTGTGAGGAGTCTGCATGTCCTCCCTGTGGTCACGTGGGTTTCCTCTGGGTGCTCCAGTTTCCTCCCACATCCCAAAGACATGCTGCAGCTGGATTGGACACTCTAAATTGGCCCTAGGTGTGAGTGCATGTGTGTGTGTGTGTGTGTGTGCCTTCTGTGGAAGGTTGGGCGCCGGGCTGGCAACTCGACACTGTAAAACTCTACTGCCAATCATGAGTGTACAGGTGATCTGCTGTGGCGACCCCTAACTGGGAAAAGCTGAAAGAAGAAGAAGAAGAATAGCTGTAGAGGAGTTAGAGTTTGTCCAAACAAGTGACATTCACATCACCTAGCAATATTATTTATTGTGGAAATATTATGGATATCCAATGTAGGATATCTGCAGTATAGCTGTATTGTCACCAGGAGGGATGTGAAGGACAGTAATACATGTTTGTTTATAACTGCTTATTTTGAAGAAAGCAATACGAAGCTCTGCTGAAATAATTTTTTTGTGTTGGTTTGCTGTACAGGGAAATGTGGTAGGTATTTGGAAATATTAAATCAAAATCGCCACCTTTCCTGTTTACACCATCCTTACAGATGATATTATAGCCAGAAGGTATAGCTTCAGAGTCATTTTTGCTGGGTTTCAGCCAGGTTTCAGTTACAGCAGGAATAAGTGTCAGTTACAGAATACTGAGGCAAGAATGTATGGTGTTCTTTTAGTGTATTTTGTTTCAGCACTGTGAGCTGAGGGTGCTTCCCCTGAAGATGTGTATTTTGTTTGTTCTTGTTTCATTCAAAGTTTGCTTTGTGGGCTATACATTTTCATAAATGTAGATTATGATTCTAGTGTGCTTCTGTGATGCTGTAAATCCTATATTAAAAGAATACTCTATTAGGCCATTTTGACCATATACACTCTGTGAGATCAAATTATGGCAAGGATGGTTGTTAAACTAACACTTTCCCAGTCATTTTAATATGCTTAATATATTTTTGGCTTGCATTCTGTTTTTTATAAGTAACTGTGTAAGATCACCTAGTTGTGCTTGGGTACTTCAAATAACTGGTGATATAATATACTGTGTACTTCTAGTGACTTTCAGACTAAAGAAATTAATTTTGGGTTATTTTCTTTGTGTGGGCGGCCTGTCCTCTGCAACTCTATATATTCCATGTATCATTACCTACTTTTGGTGTTAATAAAATCAAATTTATTTCAAGTAAAAAGTTAGAACACTCTCTGAAATCTGCAGGAAGCTTATATATAAACAAACAGAATGGAATGGGGACAATACAGATATCTAAGGGGCTCTTCTAAACAGATATGCTGTGGAACATGAGATGTCTGATGGACAATTCTGATCAGAGATGAAGTGAAACATGAGATCTCTGAGGGACCCTTCTGGTCAGAGAAGCAGTGGAACATGAAATCTCTGAGGGGCCCTTCTGATCAGGGATGCTGTGGGACATCAGATTGCTCCTTTATACTTTGAATGCCTATTAAATAGGACAGATTTAAAACTTTTGTAGCAAAAGAGCATATTTCTTTTATGGTCTGTTGAGGGAGTTTATCAAATTAAAATTAATCAACTGACTTGAAAGCTTCAGAAATATCAACAAAAATGGAGTCTGTTGATTGCACTTTGCTCACGCATTGGATTAGATCATCTGTTACGGTGTAACAACTATTCACTGTGCTCCTGCCACACCAGAAACCCTGCTGATGTTGTGGGTTTGTATGTATTCTGTTAGTGACTTGTAAATTAACCTTTCAAATATTTTATCCAGGGTAGGTATGACTGGGATAATTCTTTAGCCATTTGCAGTAACAGGCTTTGATGTTTTAAGTACATGTCTAACAAGAGCTCGTTTTCTTTTGTCTGAGCATACTGTCTTTGGCAAAACATAGATTCTATAGTTGTTCAAGTGGGTGAAAGATGTACTTTTGACATAGCAAGATGAACCATAAGTGGAGGCCATCAGTGCCACTGGGAGGATCTGTTGGGATTTTTTTTTCCAACATGATTGTTACATCTTTTGATTTTAGTGGTTTTAAAATAAAAGGGGATGAGTCAGATAAAACTGTTCTTGTAAAATTAAGGGGTGCTGACCATTTGATTTGTCGGTGTGACATGAGTACTTTTTCATAAAAATCATATGGTGTTAAACAGCCCAGCTGTGTGGAAAGGGAGCTATCTTTCAATGGATCTTTGTGAAAAGAACAGCATGTTATTTTATATACCAGGTTCCAGAATTTCCTCTAGTGATTTTGGATAGAGGATTGAGAAACATGCTGGATGTTAGCTTTGTATCATTTTTGCTAAATTTCTTAGGCAGGATAAATCTAGCTCTATTTTCTGACAGCAGTAATCTCTTCCATTGCTTCCATCATTTGTTTCTTATTTTGTATGACAATACAGATTCTTTAACAAGCTACTGGTAGTTTGAGGGTTTTAGCGTTATTGACACTTTTGAGAAACTTTTGTTATGTAGATAACGTAGGAAGTTATTGAAGTCGGTGGCTAAATTTGTAGGTCTTCTTTGCTGGAAATTTTTGCAGGGAGTCATGAGCTTTTGCTTTTTCCTGAAGAGCTGATTTATATAGGTGTTACACCATATTGCTTTTTTTAATTGATAACTGATCTTGTTGCAGATGGGATGCTTCTTCTATTCAACTTTTCACAAGACAACTATGCCAAGGTAAGAGTATCAGCATTAGTGGGTATGTTTAGCAGCAAATGCTTGTTGTCCTTATCCAGAATATTCTTTAAGTCAAGATAAGCTGGCATTTGAATACTTCCGAAATACAATGGGTGTTTAATTGGTAGGGATGTTTGTGTTGATGGTGACAGTAACAGCTGGAAGTACTGATAAGTGGGATGAGATAAATCAAAATGAAGTAGGGTAATACTTCTCATGGGGGGGGGGGCAATGAAAATTTGCACAAGAAAGTTTTTTTATTTACAAAGTCAAGGTATCTCTGGGAATATTTATTGGAAATTGTATTCAGTTATCTCTCAGTTCTTTGCAATACTTATTTTAATGTGCCTCATTATCTCCTTGCTATTCTCTGGAACATTCTATTCATTTTAACCAGTTTATCCATTCCCATTGCCTTTTGCTCTCCTTCCTCCTTTTGCACTTTCTTCGACAATACTATTACCTTCTAGCAGTGGTTCTTTGGGAACTCTTTCCAGCAGATCAAATCCCATAAATCTGCTCATTATTGCCACTACACATTCATATGGAAAAGTGTTGACCTCATATCAAGTTGCACTAGGGTTTTTCCTCTTTTATTTAATTTGATTCTAAACTTTGAAAAATGACACATATGGTTCAAACCACAGTATTTCCCTATCTTGTTTTTGCAGTTTGTATAGAGATCTTCCATCTCTGACTGCAAAGCTTATATCTTGTAACCTAGTTTACATTCTATCAACTTATTTTTGTATAGTATTCCTCATGTCACTTATATTGTTTTTGGACTATAATGTATTTGTATTGTACTTTATGTGGACCTTTTCTCCCTGGGCCTCTGCTGAAAATGGGTTCTGTAGACCCAGTCGGACCACCCTAGTAAACAAATGTCAAATAAATAAATAAATACATACATAATCAATCTGATGTCAATATTGGCCATTTGGCCCTATTCATGCAAAAATCCATCTGTTAGGATAGTAAAAGAAAATGTTTGCCATGGCCAGTGAGTTATAGGTTCATAGGTTCATAGGTTCATACTAGGCTATCTGCCCTGGGGCAATTATAAGCCTAGCCCGATTCTGTATGGCTTACGCCACCCCTTGATTTGAGTATACTGTGCCCTTTTTAAGGTTAGTTTACTGTGCCTTTGTCTAATAGTGACACGGGAGTAATCCCTGGGACAAACCTACGATCCCCCATCCACCTATCGAGATTCTTCTTGAAGAGATTCAGTGAGGTGCTCTGTCTCACATGAACTGGAATTCTATTCCAGAGCGAAGGGAGCCTCTGGGTTATGAACCTGTCCCTCCAGCAAGTTCTATTTATTTCTGTGCTGAGGTTCAAGTCCCTGAGCGTGTGGCTCTAAGGGATTTAAATTTACTGAGGTGGAGCATGTCCATTAATTCTGGATTTGACATAGCTTTGTATGTCAGGCATAGATCGCCTCGAAGTAGGCGGTATTCAACTGAGTAGAGCTGGAGATTTTTTAACCGAGCAGCATATGGCATCTGTTTGAGACCCTTGATCCTCTTGGTGAGATACTTTTGGGGTCTTCCTAATTGCTGCAGGTGTCGGGTAAGGTACATCCCAAAAGGGGCATTGTATTCTATGATGGGTCTGATGAGTGATGAATAAAGGGGCATGATTACCTCTCTTGATCTAGATGTGAAACCCTTCGTGATGAGGTGGGCTATGTAGAAGGTCTTTCTAACCACTTTGGCAATGTGGTTTTCAAAGGAGAGATTGCTATCAACTTGGGTCCCCAGGTCCCTAATAACTTTCTCTGTATTTAATGGGTTTCCGCCTATGTGGTAATTTGTGGGCACATTGTTTTTGCCAAAGGGTATGACTATACATTTTTTGGCATTTAGCTTTAAACCATGGAGCTGGCACCAGTTATCTGTCTCTGTGAGACCTTTTTGAAGGATGTTTGTGTCAGCTGGAGAGTCGATTTTGGCACCCAGTTTGCAGTCGTCTGCGAACTTGGTGAGCCATAGTCCTCCCACGTTTGCCTGTACCTCGGAAAAGTATATACCGAACAAGAGGGGTCCCAGGACAGAACCCTGTGGGATGCCACTTGTGACCGGTTTCGAGTCTGACATGGCTCCAGCAACTCTCACTCTGTGGGTTCTGTCTTTGAGCCAGTTTGTGACCCATCTTGTGACATAGGGGTTTATATTTAAGCTGGATAGCTTATCTATGATGCCCGAGTGGGGTATTGTGTCAAATGCCTTTGCAAGGTCCAGATAGGCTGTGTGGACTACCTTTCCTTCATCTATGGCATTTGGTGACTGTTTCAAAGAAGTCAACCAGGTTCAAAAGGCAGGATCTACCCTTGACAAAGCCGAACTGGGTAGGATCTAGTGTCTGTAGGTCCCCAATGTCTTTGTTTATGAGCTCCATGATGATCCTCTCCATAGCCTTGCAGACTAAGCTAGTCAGGCTTATGGGGCAATAGTTTCCAGGGTCCGTAGAGGCTCCACCTTTGTGGAGTGGGACCACTGTTGCTGTACGCCATTCTGTGGGCACATATCCTGTAGTGAGGCTGAGATTGTATAGCTGTTTTATTTGAGAGATTAGTTCCTCTTGGAGTTCATGTAGGACGTAACCTGGAATGCCATCTGGTCCCATGGAGGCAGTGTTTTTTGCTTTGGAGAGGGCAGCCTTCACCTGAGCATCAGAGATGTTTGGGAGGCAGCCCTCTGCCGTGATAGATACTTGCTCTTTTGGGGAGTTTGCACTGAACCTGTCTGCCAGGATATTGGCGATGTCTGTGGGTTCAGTGTATTTTTTGTCATTTAGAATCAACTCAGAACAAGTCTGGGAGTTGCATCCCAGGTTCCTAACATAACTGAAAAAAGCCTTATGATTGTCTTTGGTGTCCTGTGCAATTTTTCTCTCGAAGATGGCCTTGGAAGATTTTATAAGGGATCGTAATTTTTTGCTAGTACTGATCAGAGATGCCTTCCCTATTAGGGATTTTGCTCTATCATGTAGTAGCTTCCTCCTTCTGTTGTACAGTTTATTTATGGCAGGGGTCCACCAGACTGGACGCCTGCCTTTGGATGATTGGATCTTGGTTTTGTTTGGGATAGCATGATCCATGCATTCCTGGAGATGTCCATAGAATGCGTTTATATAGGATTCTGCAGTTTGGGCTGTAGTTTCCACTGGCCCTGGGGCCTTGAAGGATTCCACTTCAGTTTTGAGAAGTGAGAAGTTCGCTTTTGAGAAGTTTTTCACTGTGGTTTTCTGGGCTGGGGGTGGGGTCGGGATGTGGACATCCAGTGAAATTAATTTATGGTCTGATCTTACCAATGAGGGATATACTTCTGGTGTGGAGCATAGAGTCCCCATGTTGGTAATGATCAGGTCTAGTATGTTGTCCCCTCTTGTGGGAGTGGTGACTAGTTGTTTCATAGCATTTGAGTTTATAATTTCCAGGAACCTTTGGGCTGAGGTGCTGGGGCTTGAGTAGTGCTCCCAGTCAATGTTTGGGTAGTTGAAGTCACCCAATATAATGGTGTTTGGAGAGATCTTCATGTTCTCCAATGTTTTCAGGAAAGCCGAGTGGGATTCCTGACTTTGAGAGGGTGGTCTGTAGGATGCTATAAACTGAAAAGCAGTCTTGCCCACTGTTAGTTGCACATGGATGGTCTCCGATATTTTGTGCAATGCCACTAAACTGGAGGTGTGGATATCCTCGATAAATATGGAAACTCTCCCTCCTTTTGTGGTTCGGTCCGGGTTTTGGGGCCAAAAAGCATGATATGAGGTATAGCCTGGTAGTGCTGGGATGCTCTCTGGATCCTTGAACCAGGTTTCTGTCACTGCACAGATATCGATGTTCTCCATACTGAGGAGAGCTTCGAGTGCATGCATTTTGAGGTTAAGACTTCTGGCGTTAAGCAGCATTACCCTTAGTTTCTTGTTCCTTGTGCTGTCTGTGGGGGTGGGTTTGACTTTTGAGCCTTGCCTAAAAAAGGCACTATGGGGGTGGCAAGAACCTTTGCCAATATCCGAAAGCCCAGTGGTGACAGGTGCAAGCCGTCCCTAGCGAAGCAACGTGGCTTGTCGAGCATGCCATCCCAGGCTGACAGACACTGGATCCCCTTTGAATGACACCAAAATTTTAGCCAATTGTTAAAATCGATCATTTTGTCTTTGTACTGTGGCATCATTCTAGGTGAAGGTAAGATGCTGCTCAAGGTCAGGGTCATACCAGCCTGGGTTACATGATCAGAGAGCTCCTCTATGTCTCTTTTCATGTAGTCCAGGGAGGTACATCTTAGGTCATTCACACCAGCATATACAATGACTGAGTCATATTTGTATTTGCTTTGGAGTGACCTGAGTGCTTGCGTTATGTGGTGGATCCTAGCACCCGACAGGCAACTCACCGTCTCTTTATTCAGCCTGGTGAATGGGACGTCAGTGTGTCTGACAATAGAGTCACCTATTACAAGAGTATCAGGTGTGTTATTCAGCCTTAAGGGCTGTGGCTGCTTGGCACACTGACTTAGTGGGCTATGTGTTGTGTGTGTTTTGTTTTGAGGTAGCGTTTGCTTGGATGTCTGCTTTGGAGGTCTCTGTTGCTTAGGTAGATTTTTATTTAGAGCCTCCGAGTATGTTTTTGTGTATTTATGTGTTTGGTTCGCTGATGTGGTGGGACTATGTGATACTGGAATTGTGTTGTGTGAGGTTACCTTCTCCTCCTGACTGGTTACACCAGTTTTGAGATGAGAGAGCTCAGCCTCCAGTTTGGCTAAATAGTTGCATCTCTCACATATATTTGAACCTGTTTGGAGGAGGAGAGGGTTGTCCGTGTACATGAGACAGTTGTAACATTGCCTCAAAATTCCCAGATTCACCAGCTGGACTGGAGAGGAAATCTAATAGTCTATATCCTGCTTCATTTCAAGCACCAAGACCAAACAGGTAAAACATTGTGTATGGTATCCCAGTTATTGATTATAAACTTTAGTATTTCAATCATTTATGACAAACATAGTAGCTTTTCTTATGTTACATACAGAAGGTGCAGCAAATCCTCTTTAAAATTGCCAGCACTCTCCTGTTCAGCTTCTCTAGTTAAGAGCATAAACTCTTACCACTGTAACTTTGGGTGACTTGTCTTGTAATTTGATCAAGATCATTCAACCATTTTTGAACTTCAACTGAGCATGGATATTCAAACACTTTTATTAATTATACAGGATCAGTCATTTCTGGAAAATGACCAATTTTAACTCACTAGTTTCAAATATATCAATGTGTATTCTTATAATCTCCTCTTATAGGTTCATAGGTTCATAGGTTCATAGGTTGGTACTAGGCTTTCAGCCCTAGGGCTTATACAAGCCTAGCCATAACAATTCCCTGGCTATTTCTTCCCACATTATTTACTTTCCTGGACCCCTGTGTAGCAGGGCGACTGACGTGATCCCTGGGGTGAATTTCCTTTCTCCCATCCAATCGTCAAGGTTCCTCTTGAAGAGGTCCAAAGAGGCACTCTGCTTGACATGTATGGGCAATCTATTCCAGAGTCTGGGGAGTCTCTGGGTCAGGAACCTATCCCTCCAGCATGTTTTGTTTATTTTGATGACAAGGTTTAGATCCCTGGAGCGTGTAGCTCTGAGGGATTGGGATTTCTTTAAGTGTAGCATGTCCAACAGCTCTGGGTTTGACATGGCCTTGTATGTTAAGACAACATCAGGTTTTCCTTGATTCATAGATCT
The DNA here is from genome assembly GCF_019279795.1 of Protopterus annectens. Classification (NCBI taxonomy): domain Eukaryota; kingdom Metazoa; phylum Chordata; order Ceratodontiformes; family Protopteridae; genus Protopterus; species Protopterus annectens. Next base: position 1,922,736,681 of record NC_056733.1, on the reverse strand, counting down.
TATTTTCCAAGTTTCAGTGGTATGAATTCTTTGTAACATTTGACTTTTCTTTTGTCTCTGAGCACCACAGCAGATGGCTATCTTTTTAGTTTTAATCAGTCAATACCATAACCTCTAACTCTGCTTTTACCTTTTCTCTCTTGTTCTTCATTAATATGCTGAGCATGTTCATACTTGTGAACTTATCCTGCAGAGTCATTTCAACATGTTTCTGGCTGGCTTTTTCCGTAGGATTTTCTTGACAAAAATAATAAGCTGGATTGTCAACTTTACAGGGGACTGTATTAAGTTATCTGATCACTGCATCATGACCACCTTTCTCTGGGGACCATACAAGGTATAGCTTATAACTTCAATTCTCTAATATTACAGACTATTAATAGGGCTTGTTCAAGCCTTATGGAAGTGTTCATCAATTTCACGGGGGTCTCAAAACCAGAAGTTGATAGTCCCTTTGTATACTTCCACTCCTTATAGTTCCTTAGATTAACTTGACCAACCTGTGCAGTGTGTAAAACTATACAATGCACTGTGTTGCAGTCCTTTCTTGAAACACCGTAATTTCATTGAGCCCCACTCTTAGCAGTGTCTGAAGAAACATCAGTGTGTCTGATGGAATATGTGTGGTAGACAAGTTCACCTGAATAATCCTAACCAGGTTATGCATGAGTGCAGTCTCAGTAGTTCAACAGGTAGCGCCCTCAGCTTTGTTGCTGGAAGAGTGGGTTCTATTTCTATATCAGGTAGTTGAGTTAATTTTCCAGTAATGATACTACAGTTCTGCATAAGGAGGGTACTACACTCTCAAGTATTCCATCTTTCCAGTGAGCTGTTAAACCTAAGGCCCTTATCAAAAAAACAGTAGGAGAAGATCCCCATTACCATGGCCAAATTTCCTCTTATCAGTATGAATATACCATCTCTATCATCCCTTCAAAGAGAGGCAGTAGGCTTCACAAAGCAAACCAGTCAACAAAATAAAATAAAAGATTAAATAATATCCCATTTCCTAGAATATCATGCCTTCTTACTTGTTAAGAGCCTGACTAGATTCTCTGGGGGTGGGAGTGGGCAGAGCTGCTGCAAGCTGCTCTTTTCCTTTTAGCATGAAGAAAAAACTTCTTAGCCACTATGATCACTTTCTTTGTATTCCTTCTTAGGAAAATTTCAGCATGTAGTTCCTTATTTAGTAAAATGTGGCTGTAATTCATAGGTCATAGGTTCATAGGTAGGTACTAGGCTATTGGCCCTAGGGCCTATATAAGTCTAACCAAACGGTACCCTGACTTTCGCCACCCAAGAAAATTATTTTCCTGTGCCCCTGTCAAGTAGAGCCACAGAAGTGATCCCCGGGGTGAATTTCCTATCTCCCATCCAATCATCAAATTTTTCTTGAAGAGTGCTAATGAGGAGCTCTGTTTGACATAGATAGGTAGTTTGTTCCAAAGTATGGGAAGTCTCTGGGACAGGAATCTATCCCTCCAGCATGTTCTGTTTATTGTGGTGACAAGGTTTAGGTCCCTAGAGCGTGTAGCTCAGACGGATTGGGATTTCTTTATGTGGAGCATGTCCAACAGCTCTGGGTTTGACATAGCTTTGTATGTTAGGCAGAGATCACCTCTGAGTAAGCGATATGTGACAGAGTAAAGCTGGAGTTTTTTGAGATGGTCTGCGTAGGGCATCTGTTTGAGGCCGGTAATCCTCTTTGTGAGGTATTTCTGTGGCATTTCCAGTTGTTGTAGATGTCTTGTGAGGTACATACCAAAAGGGGCGTTGTACTCTATAATGGGTCTAATGAGTGATGAGTAGAGAGGAGCAATGACCTCTTTTTTCCTGGATGAGAAACCTTTTGTGATGAGGTGTGCCACATAGAAGGATTTCCTGACTACTGTGGCAATGTGATTATCAAAGGAGAGACTACCGTCCACCTGTGTCCCAAGGTCTCTTATCACACTTTTGGTCTTAAGTAGACTACCGCCTATGTAGTAGTTCATAGGTACAGAGTTTTTACCAAAAGGGATGACAATGCACTTTTTGGCATTGAGCTTGAGGCTATGGCTTTGACACCAGGCATCTGTCTCAGTGAGGCCCTTTTATAGGATGTCCACATTGTTAGGAGTTTTGATTATGGCTCCTAGTTTGCAGTCATCTGCGAACTTTGTTAGCCAAAGACCTTCTGTGTTAGCCTGTACTTCAGAGAAGTATATATCAAACAGGAGAGGACCTAGCACTGAACCCTGTGGTACTCCACTTGTCACTGGTCTGAAGTTGGATTTAGAGTCTGCTACTTTTACAGTGTGGGTTCTGTCAGTGAGCCAGTTGGCAATCCACCTTGTGACATAGGGATATATACCTAGTTTAGTGAGTTTGTCTATAATTCCATAGTGGGGGATGGTGTTGAAAGCCTTGGCAAGATCTAGATAGGCTGTGTGAACCACCTTACCCTCATCTAAGGCTTTGGTGACCACTTCAAAGAAGTCTATCAGGTTTAGGAGACATGATCTACCTTTTACAAACCCAAACTGGGTAAGGTTCAGAGTTTGGAGATTACCAATGTTATTGTTTTATAAGTTCCATGATGATATGCACCATAGCCTTGCAGACCAGGCTCGTCAGGCTAATGGGGTGGTAGTTCCCAGGGTCCGTGGTGGCTCCCCCTTTGTAGAGTGAGATAACCGTTACTGTGCACCATTCAGTGGGCACAAAGCCTGAGGTGAGGCTATAACTGAACATGGTACTTAGGTGGGGTGCCAATTCGTTCTGTAGTTCATGTAGAATGCAGCCTGGGATGATGTCAGGTCCCATGGATGCTGTGTTCTTGGCTTTGGAGAGTGTGTTTTTTACCTGTGCAGCCATGATTACAGGAACTTTGCATTCTTCCGGTATAGAGATGGGCTCTTTTGGGGATGAGAGAGGGGTAAAGTTAGCGCTGAACCTATCTGCCAGGATGTTGGCAATATCATTTGGTTCTGTATATTTAGTGCCATTGTGCTGTAACTCAGAGCAGATCTGAGTGTTGCCATCAAGATTCTTGACAAAGCTATAGAATGCTTTGCGGTTGTCTTTAGAATCAGTTGCGATTTTGTTTTCATAACTAGCTTTGGAGGACTTTATGAGGGATCTCAGCTTCTTACTGAGGCTGACCACGTTGTTCCTCCAATCATGGGATTTTACTCTTTTTTGCAATTAACAGACAAATAAACAGAAAAATCCTTATAAGCAGTATAACAGCTACAAAATAACTCACACAAATGTATCTGACAACCTATAAAGACCAGAATCAGCAAACACTTTATTGTTATAATTGTCAATAATTTAACATTGCACAGACACCAGCAACGTTTTCTGGCCAGCAGCTTAGAATAATGATGAACTAGTGAGGTAACCCAGAGATTGTCAACTTATTTTTAGGTTTTTCATATTCTTCTCATGGGACTTATTATTACTTCATGATGGCCTGGGGAATGGCAGTATATTCATTCACCCAGATGCCTCAGAAGTCAGTTTAAAGGGAACATGTGATTTCTGGCTGCAATATGAGCCAGACACCATTACACTACTGTGAAAGTAAAGCCACTCAGACTGTTTTGCACAGTACTAGGTCCCAGCTGCTGGCTCATTTTACATGAGGATTAAAACACGATGGAGCATAATGAGATTTGTGAAAGATTAACTGTAGCACTCAGGCTTTGCTAAAATCATTTTGGATCTGATTGTTCTTAAACAGTCCCAGCTGTTAAATGTGAAGAAATTGTCATGTGGGAATTTCCACGATTTCTAAATAGTTGCTAAAATGTTTTAGTTACTGAAAAAGAGCATCACAGCACAACTGTTTTTGTTTAGGCAAACATGTGACATTGCTCAGCAGTGAAGCAAAGAAGGGATATTTAGTTCGCTCACTTATGACTGTATTATGTATTTATTTATTTATTTATTGCAATTGTTAACCAGGAAAGTCCACTGGGCCTGAAAAAAAAAACATTTTCAGTGGAGGCCCGGGGAGAAAAGCTCCACAAAGATACATACAATCAGAGTAAAATCACTGAGAAAAACAAGATTGTACAGTATTGTTACATTACATGAGACTGGTAAATAGAAGCAGAGGTGTAAGAAGAAAATACAATCACTGACATGTAAAAATACAATCATTGACATATAAAAATCATATAGTACAATTATATTGCATGACTTTGTGTAATAGAAGCAACAGTGCCCAAATAATGAAAAAAATAAAATCATTGATATGTACAAGTAAAGACAGACATAATTTCGGAGAAGATGTTTGTGAAAGCTATTTACATTAGTGCATAGGGTGGATTCAAGTACACAATAAAGTAATAAACTCCAGGTGTATAGCTGTGAGGAGATTAAGCACTGAGTGAAAGATAGAGGGAGATGTAAAGTGGGGAGGTTGGATAGGCCCGATGAAAGTGACAGGGAGAAGGATGGAAATTATATGATAGTTAGAGGTATAGGACTGGAAGGAGAAGTCAAGAGATGTGGTTATGTGTTTGGGAACAGGGGCATTAAATAGTTTTCATTCAAAATCTTTATTCCATAATTTTTTCTCTCCGTATCACATTCTTTTGTTCTTTGTCCTTTATCAATACATCATACACATGGAACATTTTTTTACTTGCATGTCCTATGAGTACAGACACACTTGCACTGGAGTTGATTTTGTATCTTTGAACTAGTGTGTGCGGTTTTTCTTCTTTTTAATTGACATCAGAACACATGAAAATGACTGCGTTAATTTAGATAACATCATGCACCTGTGGCATTTGCTAACTTTAAATAGGATTCAAAGAGGACATAAAACCCTTATACTGTACCCCAAAATGTTACAGCCTTCAAGATGGGAGTGTCCATTTCACAGATTTCCCATTCTGTTAGGACTAGTATGGAGCAAGGCAGCTTGAGAGATTTACAGATGTTAAGAGATCCCATGGCAGTTACCAAAACAAGAGTAAGAGAGGTTCTCCAATACCCTGGCCAAATTTCCCCAAGTGGCATAAATACCATCTTGGGTCTCCCCTGAAAAGAGGATACTAGCCTAGCTGAACTAACCCGGTCAACAAAGGATAAATAAAAAATATAAAAATGAATAAATAAATAAATGTTCTTCGGATGAGATGTTAGACAGAGGCACCATCTGCCTCAGTTGATGGTACTGCAGGTGAATATAAAAGATCCCATGGCACCTATTGAAAAGAATAATGGAAGTTCCGCAATGCCCTGGCCAAAATTTCTCATACTGTTATAAATGCCACCTTGGGTATCCCCTGGTAAGAGGCTACTAGCCTAGTTGGAATAAAATGGTCAGCAAAGGATAAATAAATAAATTGCGTGATTTATGCCTCCTTACTTCATGCTGGACAATCTGGCATAATGAAATGTGAAGGAAATACTACAGCCTGCTTAATCCTTCTCCTCCTTGCTCTTAAATATTCAGGTGATATAGCACTGGGATCATCTGTATGCCATTGGGACACCTCTCTCTCTCTTACAGAGCACAGTACCATGCTTAAGACACTACTGGCTGAGGAGGGTGTGGATGCATCGGTGCTGTAATTTGTGACCAGTTCACTTTCTGGGTTATCTGTATCTGATATTTCTGCCCCTGCCATGTCTGCACATATGTTCCCAATTGTTACACCACAAGAATGACGCAATCTTATGACAGTGGAACAATGCTGATAATTAGCTGCATAAACACCATACACTCGTGTAAGTCACATTCAGTCATGGTACACAAGAGTGCTCCAGCATAGCACCACCAGTGCAGTCAGTATTAGGAACTTTACATGGAGTATCCATTCTGAATTATCTGCAGATGGGGTGACGCAAACCTGGGCAAGGAACACTACATAATTATTATGAAATCTGAGTGGTGGGGCTAATCTGAAAAATAAGCATTCTATAAATCCTATGCAAGGTGTGAGAGTTCACCATAGAGAATAAGCATTCCATGAATATACATGAGGTAAGAAAGGGCAATAACCCCAGACAAGCAGTCTGTGAATATATGGTGGTGGGAGAGTGGTGTTCCTGGACAGAGAGCACTTTTTTGAATATATTCTTACTGAGGGTTTGCTCTTCAACAAGCAACTTATTCTTTTCAGTTATGGAAACTGGGAGGCATGTCTAGAGAATGATCTTTACAATATAGGCTATGTAATGGAAATTAGGGATCCTAAAAGATAAGCAGGAATTCTACAGATTGAGTTGTGAGAGAGGACAACTACAGATAGCACTGACTACATGAAGGGGAAATGTGGACATACATACATATACATATACGTACACACATACACAGTTTCTATTAAACAGTCAGTCTGCACAACATGGACTATTTAATATGCTAAAACTATTTCAGTGAACTACACCATACCTAGGTCCACATTAAAAATGATAAAAAGAAATGTTTTCTTCCTGTACCTCCTATACAACCGGTACTTTAAATGTAACAACTCTGAGAGTATGGAACAGTGGTGAAAAGGTAAATTCCTTTATCCCACTTTGTGCATTCTTGCATTCTTGGATAAAACACACACCACATCCTAATCCACACACAATGTAAATGAAAGCAACGACTAAAAGTTATTCACAGTGCTAACACCAAAAGAGCTGCACAAAGGTTGGTCAGCTACACGCATTAATGTAATAAACTTCAGTGTAATGCAACATTTACAAATTTTGATCATACATATCTGGAACAAAGAAATTACCCCCTCTCTAAATACACATACACATACACACTCACATACACACAAAAAAAATCAACTGATGACATTATTTTGTGTTACCAGAGCCATGTGATGAGACATGGAGGCAGTAATAATGTGTGCATAAACCATAGATATATGATAAATTGAATAACATATCCACTGTTATCTCCTCACTGCCCTACTGAATCTAGCAGAACAATGGGAGGACCACATTCTGGTGGGAAACAGGTCAATTTCCACATTGACCAATTTCCATGAGGCCCTGAAAAGTCATGACCTATGAATCTGGAGTTCCAAGAAAGAGACAACTAGGACCAGAGCAGCCAGCATCTCATTCAATTGTCAGGAATGTCAGTTGACCAAGATGAAGATGCCCATGTCTATGGCCCACTTTCATAACAGCACTGCCTCTGTGGACAGGAGGTAGGACTTGTGATATCTTTCTTATTAGGTACTACTAGACTGGGTGTCTGACAACACTGTCTACTCTACTGATGCCTAACAAGAGAAAATGGCAGTTGTAGGCAGCTCCAAATGCAAATATGCCACAGAGAATTTATCTTCTACAAATATATCTGGAACATTTAATGGAAATATAGACAGGCCACACTGCATTGCCTATGCCTTAGGGTAAGATTTGAGATGGTCTTTTTAACAAGTCCACGTACTCAGTTAACAAACAAAAAATGTTTAGGTAAATAGGTAGAAAGACAAACAGGTTTGTATTAGGAGCCCCCCCCCCCAGCATCAGCTGTTTCATAGGGCCGTCAGGGAAGAAGTCAGTATTGTTGTGAGATTTATCTGGTTTACACTCAATAGGATCCTCAGGAGGATCTACTCTTATAGTATGAGAAAGCCAACATGACCTCTCCAGCCCACAAGCAAAATGTTTGTCACCAAGAGATGTGATGGCTTTAGTTGCAAAAAGAGAAAACTTTCTACTTTCCCTGCTTAAAATCACAAAAAACAAGGATCTGACACCAGCAGTGCATCTCTGAGCACATAGTTGCTCTAAAGCATGCTGTACAGTCTGTTGTAACACCTGCATCCTCAGACATGGGGTTGGTACATTGAAGAGCAATGCTGCCATCAGGCCTAAAAGGTCTAGAAGGTACTGCACAGTCCAGGGCTGAATTCTGTATCACATCCTCACCTAAGAGCTCTTATGCTTGGCCCAAAAGATGCAAGGACAGACAATGCACAGAATCCAACTGTGCCCCAAGTAATGAATCACTCTGACCTGTGACCAGAGAGTACTTCACCTAGTTTATGGATATCCACATATACTGCAATGATGGAAATAAAATGTCATATGGATTGTCACACAGTACTCAGCATTAGGGTGCCCAGCACTTGGTCCATACACCTAGACAATGGTTTATAATGAACAGACCCAACCCAGAAAGCCTAAAAGGTGCTCTGATAGAATCCTTAAGAGCTGCCTCCAAATGCAAAATGACTGAAGGTGCATCAGGCCTCTTTCCCAGAAAATTGGGGTGTGGGGAGTGGAGACCTAGCTATTATGGAGTAAACATGTCTTTTTCCTACTTCCAATATCATGCTCTAAATAAAATAATTTTTTCAGCTTTTGTAGACCAAATAACTATCTTTTTTGGCAACTCCTCAATGTTGTTTTCCCTGTGTACATGTCTGATTTTGTTTTCTGTTATGAGGATACAAGAGCAATCAGGGGAAGTGATAACAGACTGGGCCTCTTTTCCAATCTGGATATCAGTGCAAAACCGGACAACCTAATGAATTTAGTGGCACCCATTCTGGCAGTCACAAAGAGATCAAGGTAGAAAATTCTCATAAAAAAGCTTAACTTGACAAGTGGACCTACTTTTTTAGAATCTGCCCTAGGTATGAAGGCAGTGATATGCAGGGCTGTCATACTTATCTGCACACATGCGAGTGGGCCTTGAGTGCTCTTCATGGTCTTGTGGTAGTGTTGGAAGACAGAAAGAAGAGGAACAATCTCCAGTTGGTGGGACTGAAAGAAGGAACGGAAAGCGAAAACCTAGCCAAGTGTTTGCAGAAATACCTATGTGATGCTTTGCATGTGTCATCTGCCATTCCAATTACATTCAAGGGTGCTCACAGGGCTTTATGGCCCAAAACTAATAAAGATTCACCTCCTCTACCAATTATTTTAAAGTCACTAAACAAGTCTGCCAAAAATATATTATTTGATTAGCTAAAGCGGGACATACATTCTTACTTGGCAGACAGAAGGTATGCTTATTTCAGGAAAGAAACTATGCTTATTTCACCAAAGAAACTATGCAAGTGAGGATGACTTTCTCCTCAGTACATCAGTTATGTTATAAGAATGACATAATACCTTATTTTAGTTATCCTGCTATCCTTCATACCAAGGGGAACAATTATAATAATATTTTGTTTCCCCCTGACTCCACCTTGGAATATTTACAATCTATATTTGTAAAAATCAGTGCACTCAGTAACTGGCCCAGAGACTCCTAAGTCAAGTATGGAAGTTACAGTATAATATGGAAGTTTTCAGAATCTTCTAAACAGCTAACAGGTTCTGGAAATGTTGCTGCTGTATCTTCAATGGCCATTGGTGGTACCACTGAGAATAACTCTGAAAACCCAGATGCTGCAGTTTTATTGGGTGCTCCTGTTCACAGCCCAATCAGACTATGGAAGCACTTATCCAAGGTATTATTTTCTTTCCCAGATAATCCATTGGTGCTTCTGCTAGAGGAAATAGGGTTCCAAGGCCAGTCTAAGCTATTCTCCATTACTAGATAGTAAATCAGAACTACAAGTTATCTGAACCAAAGGCAGATGGGATCAACTCTTTATATTTAAGACAATGGCCCCAACTTCTTTTGAGTATTCATGGGACTCTGAATGTAAAGAAGTACCATGAAAACCATTTATGAACTCATGTGGATCATATATGAACTCACATGGATCAAGTGATAGACAGACCGACAGACCAGCACTGGGCATCAATGCAAAAGGAACTGGCAATGTGCCATGCAATAACCAACCAATAACCAAGGGTAATACAAAGAGGACATAAGTCTTTTCTAGGTCTGACACAGGTTATAGACTGAACTCCTTAACAATTTGCTCCCACACTGATTATTCAAACTCTCACTACAGATCAAATACCTGTTTCATAGGTTCATAGGTTCATAGGTTCATACTAGGCTATCTGCCCGACCACCCTTGTGGCTCTGATGGGATCTAGATTTTTGAGGTGAAGCATATTCATCAAATCTGGGTTTGACATGGCCTTGTATGTTAGAACAGAGCTGGAGTTCTTTCAGTCGGGCAGCATAGGACAGACCCAGGTCCCTGAGAACTTCTTCTGTGCTCAGTGGATTGAGACCCTTCTGAAGGATATCTGTGTCAGATGTGTTTTCATATATGCCCCCAGTTTGCAGTCATCTGCAAACTTTGTCGCTTTGAGTCTGACATGGCGCCAGCAACTCTGACCCTGTGGGTTCTGTCACTCAGCCAGTTTGCAACCCATCTTGTGTAGTATGGGTTGACATTAAACTGATGAGAGTTTTTAGGCCTTAGCCAGATCGAGGTAGGCTGTATGGACTGCCCTTTCCCTCATCAATGGCTTTGGTGACTGTCAAAAGTCAACCAAGTTTTATCCAGAGGTAAGACTTTGATTAAACAGCTGTCCTAGCTGTGGGTTTAATTTTGAGTTCATGGAGGACACCATCAGGTCCCATGGATGCTGTGTTTTGAGATGTTTGGGGGAGAAGTTTGCACTGAACCTGTCAGCCAGTATGTTGCAATGTCTGTGTGATCAGTAATCTTCACATCATTTTGAACTAGTTTTACTTATAGTGAAGAGTCTTTGTTTTGCTTGGGGATGCCTTATCCCATCAGTCCTGCAGGTGCTGCTGGTAGAAGATTTGTGAGACCACACTAGTCTTTAGAAGTTCTTTACTGTGGTCTTTTTATTTCAGGTGGGGTGGGATGAGGACCTCCAGCGAGATTAGAACATTGTGCTCCCATGTTCGTGATGATGAGATCAAGTATGTTATCTCCTCTTGTGGTGGGGATGGTGAGTTTTTGTCATGCATTTTTTGAGTTTATGAATTCCACATTAGTCACCTAGTATGATGCTCTAGTGTTTTCAGGAAGGCCATGTGAGGTTCCTGAGTTTGTGAGGGTGGCCTGTAACATGCTACAATTTGCAGAGCAGTGCATGATATGAGGTAAAACCTGATAGTGCTGGGGTGCTCTCATATCCAGTACCAAAGATGTGAGCCATGGCATCAAAAGAAAAGATGGACACTCTTCATCAGGAGTCTGGTGTCTGGAGAAGTACTGTGGGTTGGGCCCAAAAAGAGAGTCCAAGAACAGGGCTGGGGACCGGTCCAAGTAAGAAAGGCCATCCTCCCAAAAAGAATGAATATGTAGCCAGATGATATAAGGGAACAACTTCCAGGTTCAGGCTGGTCACCCACAGCTGCTTAAAATTATAGGGCATTGCAAAAAGCTCTAAAAAAACCTGGAAGATCAGAGCCAGGGTATGCCATATCTGATCCTGTGGTCCTTGAGTGTAACCAATGATTTTTTAAGGTTTGAGGACTCAGTAGTGAAAGCTGAACAAACCAGATGAAGAGTCTAGGACTGGCAGAAGAGCACTAGATATATGGAGAAGAGGATCACTCTTACATCTAGCATCAGAATGCTTGTTCTTGTGATGATGTTCCATGCTATGCCTCTGGCTAGCAGAAGGATCTTCTCACAAGTCTTTACATAACTAGCACTAAATGTCTGCCATCTTTACAAATGTTTAATAGCTTTTCGTTGTCTTAATTTCAAGCAGACTGCTACTATCACTGGTACTCGTTTGGTAACATAGTGTTCTTTGTGGATGTAAATATTTCTGCTCACAATCTGACTTCACAGAGGACAGCTATTATGAAACTTAAGCATGCAAGTGTAGAACTTTTCACAAGTAGTAGCAACGAATGGTGCTATCATCAAAAATGAACGAGTGGGCTCGGAGGATGAGCTCACTCTTGTTACCAGCTACATAAGCAACAGTTTACATCAGCTGATTGTGTTAACATCCCCAAACATGACATTTTGTTAAAATGATGTCCAATTCCAGTTTGTGAAAACAAATACCTACCTAGGACCAATCACTGCTTTCTTTGGCCTTACACAATCCATTAATAGTCCAATATTACTGATGCAAATAACTATTCAAAGTTAGCAGAGATATCCAGATAGAGGCAGGAAGAAAGATAATATCAAATTTCCCTAAGGCAAGTGTAGATAGCTTGAGAGGGTAAATTAGAGACAACTTTGGCCTGGAAATTTGTATTACCTTCCTGCAGAGCATTCCATAAAACTGGGACCAGTAAAAAAGAACAGCACTTTCATTATGAGTGTACACAATTTGCTGTTTAATAAAGGGCAAATGTTCCTATATATTAGGCAATGCAAAACAGAGGCACATAAAATAGTGGGCCTACCCACAATGTGAAGACAATTTAGTCCAGCTAATAAAGCAAATTTGCACCCATGAGACTGGAGATGGAGAAGAATACTAATTTTATTGCCTCATCCCATTTGCCTCAATGGAAGAAAAAATTTAGCCACCTTTGTCTGCTGTCAAGTGAATTTAACATTCTGCCTCTCCTTCATCCCTCAAGCTTTTTTTTTTAATTGACCCATGTCTTCAAGAATGCAGCCACTGATTTTTTCTTCATCATCCGTTCAGATAGTTTTTTTGATAGGATTATAATCTACTTTGTGAAGAAGTTATTTTACAAATATAAAAGTCATGCATCCAGTGAGTAGCTGGTCCCTGCAGCTTCCTGTCCCAGTTGCCTCCTGTCCTCTGTATTCCTAACTTATTATGACCTCTCTGCAGCTCTTCATCATGATTTTGGGCACCCATATCATGCTGTCAAATACACCTTATTACTGAGGGCTTCTCCAGCTCCTCTAACTATACCTCCCCCCTCCATCAAATTCCCTTTTGGACTTCTCCCATGACCCTAATTGTTCTGACTCAAACTAGCCACTAGAAATGTACACAGGATTCATGTTGTGGTCTGACCAAGACACAGCAGAGGAAAAAATTATACCACGTTGTTTTGTGCTCTGTGTTTCTAAAATATAGTCAAACACTCCATTTATGTTGAACTGACAAGGTCAGAAAAAGATCAAATCACAGCAGGTGTACAGCTAGTAGGGTTTAACTTTAGTGGCCTGATTGTATCCATGAAGACTTAAAAAGTAGAATGACATGGGAATTCAGAAGCCATGTAGCTAAAATACCAGTTTATCCTTAAGGGTCCTTCACATATATCCCATGGGCTTCTCCTACAGATGGAAGGTATTACACAGTGAGGACTCTAGCTTGGCTGGGTCGTTCTTGCATTGTTTACAGAATGGTTTGTTTTTTATGACATTTTTATACTTTCATTTGTGAAATTTTATTTTTAGACAATATTACCCCTGCACACACCCAAAAACATTCTATTCAGTACTAACACATCCCCTTCTGTGTACTCCTAATGGTTCATTCAAAATATGACCAGCACTTTCCAATCCTTTTCTTGTACTGAGATGGACCTGCAGCCATGAAAATGTGTTCAGCTAGCCACAAAAGGAACAAGTGGACATGCAGAGTCATGTTATTTATTAGCAGGTTTTCCCCTTCGGCAACTCAACTTCTGTTGAAAAACACTATTCCTAGATATAGCATTTGAGCCATTGATGTATTGCTGATCCAGATCATGTAATAATTTCCAGACAGTGTGGCTCAAATCCATTTACAGCTGTTAACATGAACAACATAAAACTAGATATATTTAACAGTTGTAGGATTACAGTGTTGGCTTATTTTGTAGCTGCACTGAAGAAGGTACTGTATGACTTTTGTCCTTAAATAGATATGTATATGTAATAGGGGTTCCCTTCAGAGTATAGAAATTTCAGAACAATGAGCCTCTGATCATCGAAGACCAGGATCGAACTTCTGCAATATCGAAAAAAAAACTAAAATGTGAAAACTTTTTATTTCACATTTTTGCAGGGGGACAAACCCCTTGCACCCCTCACACCCCCTGCTACTTAAATATACCAACACCAAGATCACACTACAGTGAAGAGAATGGTACCATACAGCAAGGAATGGGAAATTTACAGTTTTCTTCAGTGCAGTGTGATCTTGGAGTTGGTATATTTAAGTAGCAGGGGGGGTGTGAGGGGTGCCCCCTGCAAAAACTTACAAGAAGACTTTTTATCTTTTTAAATTTATTCTACTTCAGTGTTCGAGGTTGTAGAACATTGATCTTCTTGTCCTCGATGATGTGTGGTTTGATGTTCTGCAACTTCAGTAATTTGAAATAGACCCGTAATAGTTCATACAGGCACTTCTTATAGCAAGCCCCAGTACACATTTCTTAAATTTGGGCAGTAGGTGCCAAAAAATATATTCCTTTAAGTAACTGTAAGCATGTATAGCAACTGTAAACAAGACTACACAGTAAATATTAAAAAAAATCTACTGCAGTATAAATCAGTGCATCTTTTTTATTCAATCCTTTAATTTGCATTCTTGTCAATATGGTTACTTGTATTGCTTGTGAATGGATTGAGTCATTATTGAAATGCTTTGACTGGACTCTACCATCCACCAGGTTTTCATAAGTATAAACAAACAGCAAAAAAAAAAATTGCTGATCTGTCCATAACAACAACAAACAGTAGCTTCTATTTTTTTTTAACGATTATCAAGAGATTACAGTACTCTAACAAGTGATCAAGTTGGTAAGAACTACTGGATTGTATATGTTAATGACATTGGTCACAGTCCTATCTAGCATCAAATAGCTGTCAACTGGATGCTGGCTGGGGTGTATGAGATGACCAGTTATGTGATATATGGGTTACTTAAACACTATTTAGCTTGTTTAGGATACTTTTCAAAGCAATATGATGTCAAGGATGTGTAACATAATTAACAAACCTTATTACCAACAAATATAGACTGATATTAGTTTATGAACTGACTGTTTTGATGCCAGTATACATTCTCACGTTAGCTCTTTTAAAGACTTGTGCAAGTTTAACTGGCTAGAACTGTCTATCAGAATCTTTCCCAGCTCACAAAAGGCTTATATTACATAAGGAGTGAGACACACAGAGGTATGGTTTACAGTCTCATGAGATCATGTCTTAATGTACAATAAAGAAAGAAGCAATGGTGCATTGTGCATTATTAGGTTCATAGTGGTGAAGCATCATGGGTGTACATTTATCAGCCAATAAATAAGACTTCAAAGAATCATATTCCACATATAAAATTGGCCTGCCAACAGAGCAAATAGATAAAAATGAAGATGCGGTATAAGACATAAAATACACAAACAAAAAAATGAGAAAAAAAAATAGGAAAAAAACATAGACACTTGGGAAAGATGTCTGACACTCAGTCATGCATGCACACAAAAGTTTAAGCATAGCAACATGTTATGGCAGTACTCTGCAATGGCTGCAGAACATTATGCTCTTTTCCCATTATGCGAGGTAATAAGTTGTCATGTTAAATACTCCATCAACAAAAAAGGTGTCGCACCTACAAGCACGTCAATTTTAATTCCTGCATTTACAGCCCATTTGATTCCCCCAGCAGCACAAACATAGTTCATCAAGTCTATGGCACACACACACACCCACACACACCCACACACACACACACACACACACACACACACACACACACACACACACACACACACACACACACACACACACACACACATACACACACACACACTATGAAGACTCTACAATTAAACGTGCTTTTACGAAATGTGACTGTTGTTTCACTTTCCTTAGTTCTGAATTGTTTAAATATTTATGATTTTTTTTTTAGACAAAACTATTGTATGTGTTCTTCAATGCATATTAATAAAACTGTTGCTTAGGCAAACAACATAGATGTTCTTCATGAGGTACAGCTGATAACTGCAGTTTCTGATTATGTTACAAATATTGCAGCTTTTTATCTCCTGTTAGAGACAGCAATATCAGCAAACATTTTAAGTCTAAGGGTGGTATTCATAGTCATTACAAAAACACATGAAGGCCTTCTATGCTGTTGGTGCATTTCTGCAGCAAAGGCTTAATTTACTGAGGCCATTTATGCCAAAGCACAATGGCCATGAATAAGCATAAGTAAATGAAGTTATAATGAGATGTAATTAGTAATGATGTAAATCCACATATGCTAATAATGTATTTTCCCTATTGTTTGTGATTCATAGTCATTTCCATTCAGTCCACAAATGTGTTATAAAAGGTAGAATCATACTTTTTCTACCTAGTTTGCAATCTGCAAAAATGCTTTCCCTTGCTGTGTGTCTTGATTTTTTCCCCAGTGTGAGCTACTTGTCTTGGGTGAGCCAGAAACTTGTGTGTCAGGCTGCCACCACCAGCCAAAAAGGATGAAATATATGCAGAGAATTACTCATTATAGGTTTGATAATAAGGAAAACCTTGGCAGGTTCAGAGTGGACATGGATGTTATAAGGGTCTTAGTGAGTGTGTATGGCCCCAAAGTGCCTGTTTATTTATATCATATCAGACCCATTGTTGAATATAATGCACCTTTTGGCATATTGCATATCACACAACTTGAGAGACCTCAGAGATTAATAACTGAAAGATCAGTGGCTTCAAAAATCTTAGTTATTATGACATACAAGAAGCCCTTTGTCTGTACTCAGTCTCTCACACAATCCTCTATGTTGATATATGTTTAGTCTTTCATGCCATGAAAGATCCAACCCTATTTGATCTCCTATTCCTTTGCAAAACTAATGGTAAATCAAACACATTCATTAGCAGAAAAATAAGACCCACTGGCATGATAGATTCATATCCTAATGTATCCCTCATCTTTGGAACAAATTTCCACTGCATGTCAAGCAGAGTCACACCCTTGCCACCTTCAAAGTAAACCTAGATAATTAGATAGGCAGCCTCAAATTCCCTCCTGATCTGTCTTGTCTTGACCTCTTTGAGGTTGGAGGGAAATTTTTAATTTTTTTTTTTTTTTTGGCTAGGCTTGAAATGGTCTGCAGACTGATTGTCCAGTACTTAGCTATGAACCCTTGGGGGAGGGGGGATGCATGGCCTTCCTATCTCTGTGGATGCTAAGGTTTGTACAGCCCTCATTTTGCTTGTCACACAGATGTTCCAAAGAAAGACTGGGGATACATTGGGTATCTCACAGGCTTCTGCCTCAAGGATGCTTTAGCAGTTCTTGAATATACTCTTGGAAATTGTGGAAGTACATATTCTTCCCACTGTCACTCAGGACCAAACCAGGCTATGTGTGCCTTGGGGGGAGTGGCACATTTCCATGAGGCACTTGGTGTGATAGATTACATCCATGTTGCAATTATGCATCTGGTACTTAAGGGTGGTAGTAAAGCAATAGGAAGGACTACCATTCCATCACTTGTCAGGTAGTGTAAGATACATGGAGCTGCATCATCAATGTGTCTCCCCAACATTCTAGCAGTGCACATGATTCCCAATAGCTCACTATACCACCACTTCCTGAATGGCAGCATGCCCCATGATCATCTTGTTGGCCAAGTAGAAAATCTCTCTCTCTCACTCTCTCTCTCTATATATATATAATATATATATATATATATATATATATATATATATATATATATATATATATATATACATACATATACATGCAAACACACATGCACACTCACATACATGCACACAGTAGTGTAGCTAGGGTGGGACGAGAGAGACAATTGCTCAAGCGCAAAGTGTTGGGGGGAAAGGACTAGTTGATTACAATCATTAATGTAACACTGAATTTTAAAAGCCAGCACTGCATTTGTAGTCAAACTTGAGCACTCTAGCACCCTGTGTGTGGTTTAAACTGTAGCAAACTGCTTGCTACATTGTAACAAGCATTTTGCGACAGTTTAAAACAATAAAAAACATTTTTGTTTAAACTAAAACCAGAATTCTGCAGTGCTCTGTACAGGCAGAGTATAAACTATGGCAACTGTTTGCTGAATTTGTAGTAAGCAGATTGCTGCAGTTTAAAAAGGAGAATTTTATTTTTTTTTTTAACTAAAGCATAAGTGCTGTAGTGATCCATGCAAGCAGGGTATAAACTGTAGCAACTGTTTGCTACAGTTTAAAAGACAGAGGAAGGTGTGTGTGTGTGTGTGTGTGTGTGTGTGTGTGTGTGTGTGTGTGTGTGTGTGTGCTGTGTGGTGCATCTGGCCACCTAGTTAATATTTTTTTTCTCTTCAATAGAAGAGCCTATCATCTTATTACAGTGAATTACTTTTGTGTGCTTTTTTGCTATTCACTTGAAGAGCTGGGGGGGGGGGGGGGCATTGGTTCACAGTACTGGCCCAGGGTGTTGATTGAACCAGCTATGCTTCTGCATACACATACACACACAACTATTATGTATGCATGAAAAAAATGCTTCAGTCTGTATATACAAACAAACAGAAAAGAACATATTTGCATTGCCACATAATTTCATATATTGCATTATCTTAGTAATAGGTTGTACTGCAGTCAGCAGTCACAAATGGCCAGCATGTTGTTGTTCTTCTTTTGGCTTTTCCCGGTTAGGGGTCGCCACAGTGGAACTCTGGTCTGCTAATGATTGGCAATAGATATTTATGGTGCCGAGGTGCCAGCTCGATGCCCAATCTTCAACGAAAGCATGCCCATTCACGCATGTCTTTCGAATGCCACTCGACCATGGGGAGGACATGCAGACTCCACACAGAAGGTGCACCAGCAGATAATCGAATGGGAGAACCTCTTGCTGTGAGGCAACAATGGTGAAAAAAGGCACAAAACATGACAGATAGAACTAAATCATGCCATAAAATGGCTATAGCAGCTTTATTATCCATACCCGTTTCAGCAAAACAGCCTTCATCAGTGGAATACCTTTACACAATGAAAGTTCCTTCTTCCATAAATAGACCCATCCACCAATGAGAAGGGCAGTTCCCCCACAAACACAAATTGTCAGCACCACTTCCTTCAATTAGGTAAAAATAAATGATAATAATTAAGAATACATACATAAAATAGAAATACATGATAATAATAAAGAATGCATACAGGAAAAAGGTAAAGCACTATAAATGATCATTTAGTCCCGGTGGGAAAAGCCCACCCAGCTTAATAATCCAAAATTTTTCTTCCCTGCATGTTATTCCTGTTACCAGCAATTCTGTCAATTATCAAAAAATGAAATTCTCCATTCTTATGCGTCAGGCAGTGCCTATATAGGGTATTTGTGTCACGTTTATTGTGTAATTCACTACAATGTTCTGACATACGTATTCTTGGTGGACGAGATGTCTGACCAACATAAAAGGCCGAACATTTACAAGTAGCCAAATAGACAATCCAGTCAGTTCCACAATTCTCAAAGAATTTAATGTCATACACTTTACTGGCGTTTTTACTAGTACATTGTTTGAGTTTACTTACATAACAGCATGAAGAGCAATGTCCACAAGGGAAAGTGCCAAAAATAGTATCCCCGGACAGGGTGAGTTGTTGGTATATAGCACCCCCACTACCTGTATGTTTAAAATGGGAAAGGTGAGAACCCAACGTTTTACCTTTCCTAATATTGTTCGCAAACTGTCATTTGCCAAAAGGATATCCCAATGTTTGTGAATAGTGTCCTTAATAATATTGGTATTTCTCCCATATGTAGTTATGAACCTGATGGTATCACTGGTGTCCACCCTAGTTTTATCCTTATAATCCAATAGGGACATCCTGTCTTGGTTACTAGCCCAATTACTGGCAGAGATGATGTCAAAGTCCCTGTATCCCCTATTCCGGAAACTATGACAGAGGTCCTACCGAGAAGAGTCATATTCCTCTTGAGTGGAACTAATTCTCTTCATGTGAAGAAAATGGGATTTCAGGATGTTGCGGATGGTATGGCTAGGGTGTAGGCTGGTAGCATGAAGCAAGTTGTTATATTGAGGGTATTTTCGAAAAACTTTAGTACTCAGAGTATTGTCCAGGTTTCTCCAGATAGTAACATCCAAAAAATTAATTTTGTTAATATCCGACCTCAAAGTGAATTCAATACCCCACTTATTGTCATTAAGGTATCGGACAAACTCAAGAAGGAAACCCATATCTGCCCGCCAAACCATCCAGCGATCATCCAGTTATCTCCACCAGATGTCAATTTCATCAATGTATAAGTTATGAGAAGAATCATATATTAGTGGCTGTTCCAAAAAGGCCATGAACAAATCTGCATAGATCGGTGCAAATGAAGCACCCATCGTGGTGCCCTGAATCTGCCAATAACATTCCCCCTGAAAATAGAAAACATTTTTATTCAGCATATGCTCCACTATACATAGCAGTAAAGTGCTGAATCCAGCTGGATATAATTTGGCATGATCCAGCCAGAATTGCAAGACTTGAAGACCAGCCCAATGGGGGATGTTTGTGTACAGGGCCTTGACACCTAAAGTACAAAGGAGCCACCCAGGTTCAAGCTGAGTATCAGACAAGATTTTCAAAAACTGTGCAGTGTCTTGTATGCATTCCCTGATTAGATTCAAAAGGGGTTTTAGATATTGGGTCAAAAAAGCAGAGAGAGGTTCGGTCAATGAACCAATCCCTAAAACAATGGGCCAGCCAGGTTGTTTAGTTAAAGATTTGGGAATTTTGGGCAAAAGGTACATGATTTGCTTCTGGGGATCCCTAACAGTTAGATGGGATTTGACCGCCTCTGTGATAATACCCTCATCCACAGCTTCATTCAAAAAGGAATCAATGTCTTTCTTAAAATTGAGTGTAGGATCCAAGAGCATAGCCATATAGTGACGTGGGTTGGACAACTGTCCCTTACCCTCGTCAAGATAATAATCCATGTCCAATATGACTACTGCCCCTCCCTTGTCCGCAGGTACAATAACCACCCTATGGTTGTCCTTAAGCTCCTGTAAGGCTTTATTTTCCCCAATAGTTAGCTTATTTCCCAATACCAAAGACTCACCAGTGTTGAAGTGTAAATCTTTGGGCACAGCCTGTAAAAAGATAGACAAATGTTTGTTCATTGGTGGCTGAAAATTAGACTTATGGAATCTGAACTCAGTAGATCTTTCAGAATTTTCACTGGAAAAAAAAATTTTAGGTTGTCTATGGCAAAAATCATATAAGTCAGATACCATACAAGTTTCACCCACAAAAAAGCCGGGCACAAAGTTCAAACCTTTATTGAGGAGCTGCTTCTGCTCTTCTGTTAAAATTGCATTGGATATATTCAAAACATTATGACAATTACTAACTAATGTGTCATTAGAGTCTGTAATAGTCCCTCCACTGTAACTATTCCTGTTCCTATTCCTGTGTTTCCTACCACCCCGCCTCCCACTACGTCTAAAGGGTGATCCACATTGCATTGTTTTTTTGGGGGTGGGTGATTCCCAGGTGCTGGCACTATCTATGTCAGTGACTGAAGATTCCTCAGCCGAGGTACTACTATAATATGTATCTGTCCTTTTCAAACTGGATCTGGGTCTCTTCCTACTGATTGCCTCAACTGGTCTACTGGTCTCAGCAAATTTCACAGTTTTGGACATCTCAAAAGGTTTTCCCTTGTGATAATTCATTACATCCCTATTGAATTTTCGTATTTTTTTGTCTCGTGCTTGTTTCTCAAAAGTAAGGAACTCCTTTGATAACTTGTTCAGACAAAGAGCATATTGAGGTTGACCCTCATATCTTTTGGATTCTTCATAAAGAGTTTTCACTTCCACAATATTCGTATCGATCATCCGCTCATAATATGAGCTCAGTATGTATACAAAGGACATGGAAGCCTGCTGGAGTGCCAGGTTCCAATCCTTAAGTAACTCATCATCCATCTTGCCCACTAGGGGTTGAATATGAACCCTGAGTCCTCTGGGAGTAATGTCCTTGTTCTCATAGGCTCTAAAAAGCTTCAGATGCCAAATATTCATTCTGAGGGTTTTCATCCCCCTAACAAGCTTATTGAATGCCAGATTGTAGCTGTCAACTGGATCCATATTAGAAGCATCCTTGTCAATGCTATTCTCATTAGAAATTCCAAACACTCGTATGTCATTTTTATTGGCACATAGGCCATTCAAAATAGCTTCAAGATCCATGACAATAAGCTCACAATCCAACCAAATAATATTCCAACAGAAAAGAGTGAACCAGGATGCCACCAGAGGCTCAGTAAACTTATCCAAACAACCCACCAAAGGAGACAATAATTCAGACAATAAACAACTATATATTTCCTCAAAACATATAAAGAACCCTCAAAAGGGAACACAATATGGCCATTCAGTAGGGAAAATAATCCCAAACTGGGTAAAACAATACCCAAAGTAAATTTTCTGAGACCCGAATTCCAGTTGCAAGTTGACAAAGGTTGACCATGGGTTCAATACTGAATCATGAATGGCCAACCAATACCCTCAATATAATGTATCAGAGCCACATGTGCCCTTTCCATTTGGTCAGTTGGTATAATAAATGTTAAAGATGATATCCCAATCCATTAATGGGATTAGTGTCCAAAAACACTAGCTTGCCTGATTCAACGATCCATCCAATGTATCCACTTAATCACCATGTGGGTTCTCAAAACATGTGAGCAAACTTTGTGAAACCAAGATAGGTTCAAGTATCAAAGGGCCCAATAGTGGACCTTACTGCTTGTATTATGGTTTGCATTCAGATAGGAATAACACACAATGTATAGACTGGAAGGTTATTGAATAACCATTCCTACTACTGACAAATTCAACCATCAACCAAATGTAGTGATCCCTGATAAATATTAATCACAACTCTAGAAAAGGTGTCCCCCTCACCAACTTCCTATAATAGTCAATTGGTCAATTATTCAGAGGTCCAGTGCCTAAATGTGCATTGCAAAAATAATAGGGACTTAACCACACTGTTGCTACAAAACAGCCTGTACCAGGGTGGGCATTGATACTGACCACATCAGCCTGTTAAACACTAATGTCTGCATAAATATGAAAAAATTAAAAAATACAATAACATGCAAAGGTTTCAAATCCTATACAATTCCCCTGGAATGTCAAAATTAGAAAATGTTATAGGTGAACAGCATACCATGACATCCTCTAAATTGTATTAATATCTATGAATGCCTAAATGATGTTAATACAATGCCAAAAAGTGATCAAGTGTGTGTATTCCATTAAATTAAATAATCATTGAACATATAACCAAATGTATTGTTGCATAAACATAGCAGTTCAATATAGATCCCTGACCAAGTTATAAAATGTTCAAAGTATTACACCATTATAGTCAATGAGGCCAGATGTTAAAACAGAGTAATATGGAAAACATATGTGTAGCCACAAATCTTGAATCAAGCCACACAAGTCCCCGATTCTGAAATTCCGTTAGATAATTGTTCACAGCCCCATGAATTAGAAAAAATCCTAATAAAAATATGACTAGGCATAAGTACAATAGAATCATCTATAACTCATAAGCATGCTATAGTCCAAATAACATCATAATCAAAATATATATTTCAGCCGTATCCAACCCCAAATGGAATTGGAAAAAACAAAAGTTTTATAATGTAAAAATGCTGCCAAGCAGGAGTCCCAAATATTAGAAGGGGAACAATGCACCAAGCACAAGTAAAACAAATCCTCCATCTTCCAATGATCGCTTCCAAACTGTCCCAGTAACCAGTTTCAACACAGTATCTACAAACAACATAAGCAAAAGTACTTATGTACGTATATAGTCCTCACAAATGTGATGTCCCAAAAAAATAAAAAATGAACAGGAAAATAATGAGGAGTCCCAAAATGCAGCTTACTTCACCAACTGGTAGTTCCAATAACCGCGAGCCCCCAATCAGTATACATACAAGATGGTGTCCATAAGGAAATAAACTGTAACACCTACAATTACAATGAACATCCTAGGCCCAATTCAGCCTGACTGTTAGTTCCAAATTAGTGCTTACACGCTGCCCTTATAAAGAACAAACCAACAGTACCTGCATATAACATAAGTAATGCACACTTATACATGTAAATGTTCCTCACAGGTATGAAATCCCAAAGAAGAAGAAGCCTTGAAATGTTGAAAATGTCCCAAAAAACAGCTCACACTGCCATCTTCAAGTCACACTAGCCTTGAAGAGAAATTCAGTGTATAACCAAGTTATAATCCAAAACGAAAATGCTGGTGCTAATTTGAGAAGAAAGTTGATAAAAATATAAATATGTACATTCCAACAGGTCTGACTGACCTTAATCCAAACAAGAGGACTGAAACACACTGATGCAATGAATCCACAGTTTACCAATCTTAATAGTGCCAGCACCCAGCCAACAGCAGAACAGAAGCAGACTGCAAAGTAAAAGCACTCTGCACGTATGGCAATGCAGGACTGAACCAAATGAGGAAACAGTCACAAATGGCCAGCATATGGGTGAAAAAGGCACAAAACATGACAGATAGAACTAAATCATGCCATGAAAATGGCTATAGTAGTTTTATTATCCATACTGGTTTTGGCAAAACAGCCTTCCTCAGTGGAATACCTTTACACAATGAAAACTCCTTCCATAAATAGACCCATTCACCAGTGAGAAGGGCAGTCCCCCCCACAAACACAAATTGGCATTGCCATACATGCAGAGCGCTTTTCCTTTGCTATGTACTGCAGTCAATTTATAGATACAAAAGACAATCCCCTGATTCAGCAAGCAGCTGTGCAGGAATAAGTTATTCCTGCATGGCATGGACCATTCATGTGCAGCATAGCAGCACGCCATGCATATTTATGAAGGTGCGTTGCTGTGCTATAAAATGGACACAGTCCTGTGTATGAGTGCAGAGGGTGTATCTGAGAGTAGAGATCTCACAATACATATGCCCTTGCACTCTAGAATTGCCATTCAGCAATTCAATAGGTTCATAGGTTAGTACTAAGCTAACTGTCCTTGCGAGCCATTTTAAGCCTAGCCAATTATCCTTTGTGAGACTCAAACCTTGCACCTTACATTTGTAAGGCAAACACCTTAACCATTAGGCCACCCTCCCACATATGAGCAAGAATGCTCGTAACACCCCCAACCCGTCAGGGTGAGAAATCTGGACAAAGTAATAAGGGACAATCGTCCCTACCAAGCCATAATAAACTTGACAGAATAACAGGTTTAGCATAAGCATGTAGCACACACCTCCCAACACATCAGAGTAAAAAATCTGGACAAAGTTATAAGGGACAGTCATACCACAAAGCAGAAAGTTGATAAAATAACAGGTTTAGAATTAGCATGGATATTCAGAAGGCTACAAAGAAAAAAATACAACAAATCATTTTTCTTTATAAATGCGATAAAGTTTAAGCATAGCTGCGCGGGTGTGCCCATTGCTTAGCTATGCTTACTCCAACTTAAACAGTACAAGAATTTAAATAGCAAGAGACATCCAACTTAAATAGTGCAGCAATAGTGTAGTGGTTAGAGCGTACACTTTACAAGTAACCATTCCCAGTTTGATCCCCATGGTAACCCATTTGCATATTACATGTGAAAGCAGTACATAAACTTTTTTTTATAATTAACTATGAAATAACATCATAATTGTTAACCAGAGTACTGTAGTAGGTCCAGATGTGAGGTGTCAGTGTAATAAAGTTGTGAAACCCCCATATAAACACAAGTGCCCCATATAGTATAGTCACACATGAATTAATGTAATGAAAGCATATTGGGGGATGTTACGGACAGTAAACAGATTTCTAATATGTAATGGATGATGAATGAATCCCATACAGCAGATAGTGTATAAAAGAAAAAAATAAGCAATGGTAAGCATTGTACAGCTCTGCTTACCAGGTGTAAGCATTGTGTAAATATGACAGCTAAGCAATGAGTAGCCCAGCTAAGTGGATTTGCCCATTGGTAAGCAATGCTGAACCTGCCCCTTTAAGCACTGCCAACCTTAGCTAAGCAGGTTTACCCGTGGCTTAGCTTAGCTCAGCATATTCAAAACCATCCAATCACTGCAAAGTGTGGGAAATTGGCCATATTTAAACTCTTTAGGTGGGAATACAGCTTATAACTGGTTGCAGCTTCCCACTGTAGGCAGTATGGCAGGAGTTGGTGAGTGCATGCGCTTTCGGGCACAGCACTGGGGCATACAGGAGTCCAAGGTTATGGTAGGACTCCTGGTAAAGAACCATGATGAGAGACTGCTGCAGGGCCAGAACCAGGGTTCCCAATATAAAGTGGAAGCGTGGGACCATCACGCCCACAATCTCACCAGTGCCACTGGTATCCCTTGGACTGGTGAGCAGGTCCAGAACCACTATGCTGACTTGAAGCAGAGAAAGAGGGAGGTCTTGGACCAGTGGGTCCAAGAAGCAAGGCAGAGGGGTCCCAGCACTGTGTAAGTATTCATATCAAGAATATCAAGAACTGTTTACTAAAGTCCAGCCTGTGTATGTGATGGATATGTATACCTCAGTATTTCTCTATTCCCTTTACAGTTGCAGCTGAGCGGGCTGTGAATCAAAAAGCCCATACTAGCAGGTTGCAAAGGCTGTGTTGCGAGGCTGGTGAGTAGCAATCCTGCTTGTAGTAGTCATACCAAATAAATATAAAGTAGTAGAAAGTCACCTGGCAGTATAAAAACTGTGTTGGATTGTACTGAATAATCCAGATAATATGACAGTAATAGTCGCATATAGGTCATATTTCAATAAAACCATAACTGCCTGGCAATAAAGTTCTAAATCCTGGACTGGTTGTGTTTACTCTGGTATTGTATGGCATTTAGTGTTGCAGTCTCTGAAAAGTAATGTTGTGTTAACCACTGTTACCCAGACTGTGTTACATAAAACATAAAAAAAGACAAGACAGCATACAGGGGCAGTATATGACACGTGGGGATAAACACCTTGAACAGGGAGGTGTGTTTGGAAATCCAAAGA
Organism: Protopterus annectens; assembly: GCF_019279795.1. NCBI lineage: Eukaryota > Metazoa > Chordata > Ceratodontiformes > Protopteridae > Protopterus > Protopterus annectens. The sequence goes on along the minus strand of NC_056733.1, from coordinate 1,922,709,888 downwards.
CCATGAGCCCCTAAATGGAAACAGTGGGACTGAGATCCCCACCCATGGGCAGTCACCACAGCATCCTCATGGCCATTATGGTGGCTGTACTGGGGGCTGAACAGAAGGGCAGCCTGACCCTCTAACTGCACCACACAGCCCTCAAGCTGGTGTAGCAGATCTCTAAACTCCCTTTGGAGCTCACTATGCACCAACCCAGGACCTGAATTTGGGTGACAGGATCCTGTCCGCCCCTGCACCTAGGGATAGGACAAGCCCCATCCCCTGAGATGGTTCCACCCAAAGGTGGTGCAGGATCAGTGGATGAGGAGGACCTGGAGTGGTTCCCAGACATGCTGTGGCCCAGTGCCATGGCCAGATGAGGTGGGAGAGGTGGGTCAGCTGGGACCGGCCTTCCCAAATGTGCTATGGTGCTGCAGTTTTAGAACATATGTGGTTAGTAATCATCAACACAATCCAGGATTAGTTATAACAGCATGCATAGATATTCCCATTAACCGAAAACACCAGATTTGGAATAGTTGCCCAGCAAACAGAACACATGCAGATATGGAACCACAGTGGCCATTACAATGGCAGGCAGGTTACATTGTTAGAAACAGGCCACCAATGGCAGTGTTTCAAAATGGAACATTAATAGAAACACATTTCAATATTTGTTGAACAATAGGACATATGTCCCAACAGTAAGTTTGGTGTAAACATACCCATTGATTTGTATGTTTAGATTATTGTTGCAGGTATGGTGGGGAGGGAGAGAGAGATGTCAATTAACAACTTATATTTCCTTGCAGTATGAAGTCCTCTGAGCTTTTTTCCTGTTTATGTCTTCCAGGTACAAAGTCACGAGAATGCCTGCCTGCTTTCACAGCCCCAAAAATGATATAATAATCCATTTTGTGGTACACCATCATTCCATCCTATTTGGGTGCAGGGCTCATGATCTGCAGGAGAGGACCGCCCTGTGGAATGAACTTGTCCACAGGGTGAATGATGTCAGCCTGCATAACTGCAGTTACAAGCAGGTGCGGCATTCGACCACCGACCTGATCCGCCACTCCCATCAGTATGCTACTTTCATTAGGAGGGACTAGCTAGCCACAGGTGGGGGTCATGCCATCCAGCCCCCACTGACACATGCTGAGGAGCTCCTCGCCAGCCTTGGGGCACTCTCCTGCCAGCCAAGCCAGTAACTTGCAGATAGCATTGTGGAGGTGGGTGCCACCAACACAATGAACGAGGAGCATCCAGGTAAGGCCCAGGGCACATTAGTAGACCACTGTTGCTTATCTGTCTTCATCTGTAAAGTATCTACATGCATATGTCAGATAAGATAGTCTGTTGCTACAGTGTAGTAATGAACAGATGTGCATAATCTCTAGTATTGCGGGTTTGTACTGTTGATGTACTGAAATGCTGCTCCAATCCTATACCAATGCTACAGGTATGGCTACTGACATTACATCTCTCACACAACTATGGAGGTCCCTCTGGTATACAACTGGGGCAGCAGCCTGTAGCTGGTGAGTCTGTAGTTATTTTGTACAGGTTTGCCAATTCACCAACCATGTTATTGCCATGGTATTTGCCATGCACACATTTGACACACCTACCCATAATGCATGCTGTACATGTTCACTTATTGTTGCTGTTAACTGCACTGCATCACAGTGGTCACCCAGGTGGCATATTTGAAGGGTATGTAAGATTCCTGCAGTATACCTAAGAACCTGTCAGTGCAAGATGTGTGGACAGAGATGAACATAATGGTGGGACAAATGGCCTACAGTAGGGACATGTCTGAAACATTACCCTTATACAGTGGCTACAACACTGTATACACCACTATTATAATGGCAACTGTTCCTGATCTAAACAACCGCAAATCAGAAAACCACATTACACATCTTTTACAACCTGTAATGTGATCCTAACATGAACAATGAATGTGTAATATGGAATCCTATGTTAGGACAACAAATATGCGGAATACATACCTTAACAAACACTGGAAGCATATGTGTGCACACACTCCAAATAACATATTGTGGAAGCACCTTGTGAGGTACTGACACCATTCACTCTTCTTGAGTACACACCTTCCATCAAGTACAGGTCCTCAATGTCACATCAAGTAATGGTATGCTGTCCAAGAAATATGTCCATGTCATTTGCCCACTCACCTGCAACAGTGGCAGCCGTGGCTTGCACACATCTTACAAACCATGGAATGGATCCCATATCTGAAAGGTAGCACTCAGGAGTGGGAGAAGTAGTCTTATCTCACCATTGCATATACCATGGAAAACAGGGCAGACAGTCATGTATGTGTGTATGAAGTATAAGACAACATTAATGTAGAAAATAAACAGATGCCCATCCAAAACAGATGACAGCACATATTGCAAACTGGTCATGGAAACATGCAGCAACACTGAGGGACTTGCAGGAATGTCTAGCAAGTACTGCCTATGCACTACCTGTGTCTACAATTGCCTGGAATCTGCATACGTGTGGTCTATGGGTTAGGGTAATCAGATGGAAGAGTTGTTACACAGGAAACTTTATCCAGGGCTCTCTACAGGTAGCATATGCATTACATCAAGTATCCCAAAGGCATGTGTTGCAATGTTTAATGGTATACTAAGACCAAGGTTGAAACCTACAGATAGTATTAATAAAGATACATGTGGTGCACAAGCAGCACCTCACTCCACCTCAGGCCCACCATCCCCATTTTTATCTTGCTGGTGCCAGTGTACACATTTAGGTTTTCTGCTCATTATCAAGAACTAGGCCAGTAGACATGGCATTCTGAATTTGGAACATTGCAAAATAACACTCATCTGTGGCCCATAGTTGTCAAACATCTGCAATAAGGCTGAGGATGGGGAGGGTGTCATCCTAAAACACAACAGTGAACTGAAGCATACATCCAAAGCTCCCTAGAAATGGCTATATCTGAACACAGTCAAGTCATGAATTGTGCCAGACATATCCCTGACTCCACAGCAATAGTGAAGGCACTGTGTGACCTCCAAGGACTGTGCACATGAGCTGACCTTGCAATTTGGCAGAGTTTGGGGGCATTTGTAGGGTGGAGTGACCAAATAATGGAAAGTGTGGATGGGCCATGCTATTTTAGCCCTTCCTGGAATAGTGACTGCTGTAGTTCATTTAACAGGTGCTGCAACAAACCATTGTAATCAGGGTGTGCCACTTATGCAACCCAGATATTGTATGCATCTCATTCAGCATCTGCATGACTAACACATTTGTTTGATACTGCATTTGATTGCACAGGTCATATGTTACTCATCAGTTGCATGCAATGTTAACATATGCAGTATTGTGGCCCCATTGCATATCATGGAAGAGGCTGGCATGTCAACAAGGATGTGTACACTCCTCATATCCACATTAAGCTTTGAAGGTTGTCAGTGTAATTGGATTTTATTGCTCATACATACACTGCTGATGATGAGATCTGCAAATCAGAGGTCAGGCATTAACTATTAACATCAGTTCTCATATCATTCCAGGTATGTGTCATACAAACAGATAGAGGCTTTGAGCAACAGAACAAACATAACTGCCAAACATAAACGCATTCAGAAATGGAGTGTACACTTGTGAGGTGAGGTGCACAGGACATGGAGGGTTCTGTACAGGTGCACAGCAATATGTGTACAAGGGTGCAGTGTGTTCCAGGGGAAGGGGCATCACCTACTAACACAACTCATGCATCACAGAGATGTATAATGTTGGTAACAAGGATTGAGTATAGCTGCAGTGCATGCTGTTGAGTGCCATATATCATGCATGTTGACTGAGAGGTTTGTGTAATATCTTTGTGTCACCTCACCTGTAACTGTGTGTGTGTGTGTGTGTGTGTGTGTGTGTGTGTGTGTGTGTGTGTGTGTGTGTGTGTGTGTGTGTGTGTGTGTGTGTATGTGGATAGAGGTAAGCAATAATGTACAGGTCTTAAATCACATTTTTTGTTTTCCACTCTCAGGCAAACTGATGTTAGTGCCCATAAAGACTCTGACAATGATGACAGGTATGGTGAGGCACAGGCAGGGTTGTCAGGGGCTGAAGCTGTTCCATCACTTGACATCCCATTTTTAGCCACCCCATCCCCGCACGCAGTCACAATGCCCATACATACCCCATCACCAGTGGCTATAATGAGGGGACAGTTGGTGGGTGGTGGAATGGGACAGGACAGTGTAGGGACTATGGCAAGAGTGCCTGTACACAGCAGCCATAGCCGGATGACTGGTGAGGTACTACACAGGCAGATGTACAGGGGTGCTCATAGGACGGCTGCTGGCCATCATGCCCCTGGCAGAAGTGCCACAGCAGGTGTCACCAAACACGTTTCAGGCCATCATGGAGGCACAGGCACATATGGAAAGTTATACGAGACAGAGTCTGAGGCTCCAGAGGGCTACTCATTCTGCTGTTATTGACAACATCTGTGATCTTGCAGGTGCCCACCGTTATTTTGCAGAGATCCTGGATAGATGGTTGGGTGATATGGTGGGAATACTTGACCATGTGGTGTCTGTGTTAGAGCATGTGGTGGGAGCAAAGAGTCATCCACATGGACATAAGTCAGCAACGCCAAAAGGTGGAGGTCTATGTGGATGTGCAACTACTCACAGCCACTCCCGTAGTAGTAGTACCAGCACCAGCACTGCAGGGGGGGTACTGACCACACCACAATGCAGCAGGCCATGTGCACGTGGTCCTGGCTGGTCCCAACAGGGACGCAGATCCACTGGACAATTGTCATCATCAGGGGAGAGTACCATATCTGGGCTTCTACCTAGTAGTGCCCATGGAACCCTTGGTCGGCACAATTCCCATGTCCATGGCCAGAGACGGTGAACTGTACACCCTGCCATGTACAGTCTGCAGCTGTCCAACAAACTCCCATATAGGGCAGCCACATGGCAGAACTGTGTACATACATACATACACACACACATCACCAACACAGCTAGGGAACCTCCAACTCTACACACACCACATCTGCACAGCCCAATTGTTAAAGAGCCCCCTAACACACACACATGATGTCAACTAAACAACTCAGCCTAGTCCTCTGGCAAACCCACCACACACCCTGTTGATATGATGATACCTGTGCAGATCCCTGTCATCCATACCATCAATGCAGGGACATGCTAATATGGTTCTGATGCACAGGATGAATGTACTAAAGTTTAGCAATGTCATGCTGTTTAACGTGTTTTCAGCTGGAATGTTTAATGCTTACATGTCAGGGTTTGTAGCTGTCCAGCCATGATGCATTATAGCTGTTATTAACACTGACTGATTGTGGTCTCCATAATGTATTATGTTTGTGTTGTAGGTGTCTGTGTGTCAGCAGGATGTTGGTCTGCTCCTTTCCTACAAGGGGTATGGCACTGTGGTGACACACTGACTATGTCATATCCTGGGTTCAGCTGAACAGAAATAACAGGTCTGTATTACATTTACTGCATGTGCCACATGACTGATAGGTCTGAGGGGTGTATACAGGTGAGTGCATAGTGGTTGATGTCAGCAGCTCCTCTACAGTGGACAATGGTATGTGTACTAGGTGGCACACACCACCTGTTTGTGAATAACACACACACACAGAGGCGTTGGTGTTGATGCAATACACAGATAATACTGTACACATGAATGTACTTAATTTTGCAGTGAACTCATTTTGACCTATGTAATTACACCAAGACCAAATAGCCAAAACATCACATCAGTAAATAATCAGTCTGCCGGTTTAATGCCATTGACAATGGTACTGGCAGGGTATATGTCCTCTTCCCCAATGTAGTGCAACCCTGGAATTGGTAAACATCAGTGTGCTGGAGTAGGTGTCACAGCCCCCCACTTTGGAGGGTGTGGGGTGGCATAGAACCACACTTAGTGTGATTAAGAAATACTTAACCTGTTAACATAAACTGTACAGTATAACAGCACACTACGTTGGGAGATACACACAACAATAACCCCAATGTGGGTGGCTGTGCCCACAACAACCACACCCAACTCTATATATATATATATATATATATATATATATATATATATATATATATATATGTGTGTATACATATACCAACTCCAGTATCGCTGTATGGCTGTACATTGGGGAAAAGGGCTTTTATGCATCCACTACTAGTTTTGATGGAATGAATTTCCACAAGATGATTCCTTTGAAATGTTACCTTTTGCCAGCTTGTTCTCAGGCAATTGATCTCCTGGGACATATATTTTCTGCAAACTATAATAGATCCCTTCAAATACACACACTTACTTTACAACACTGATTGTAGAACCCCTACTTAGGTACTTATTGCTACTAATGTGTTTGGCCTTAATTGCACACACCGCAGAGCTTTTAGGATGAAGTGTGTCCCACGTTTCCTGCTAAGTGAAGACCATCACCAGGGCTTGTACAGTACTGTAATGGGGGATGAACTGGGTGTTCATGAACAATACATAGTATGACATACTGTCATATACACATTGACAAACACATACAGTCATAGACACATTTGACAGACCTGGGTTTAGCAGTGCTAACTGCTTTGCCAGTGAGTCCATACTGTTAGGGAGTTTCTGCACATAGCACATGTATCATTGGGCTGGATAGTGTAATCAGTTACCTGTATGGCTGATGGTGACAGCAGTCCTCATACAGCAGACCTTGGGACATGTACTGGGGGTATCATGGTGTAAAGACAGTATACCCAGCACCCACACCCCACAATGGATATTAAACTCACTTCACTGAAACCCATGATAATGCTCTCACATACCCGCAATCACACATTGACCAGGAATACAATACAAACCCTTGTCTATCTAATCAGTGCTACTACAGGGATATGAATTTATTGCACATTCCACAATGATTGTAGGGTGAGGGTTTGTCATGGCTCTCCAAATCTCAGCAACGTCACCATCCCCTATAATGTATGGCAAGGTTTATTGCATTTGGAGAATGTGGTCTCAGAATGCTGTCACATGCAAATATGCATAACCACACACAATTGCACACACATACACACACACACACACACACACACACACACACACACACACACACATACACACACACACACACACACACACACATGCACACAGGCACACACACACACACACACACACACACACACACACACACACACACACACACACACACACACACACACACATTTGCCAGGGCTCAAAGGGTAACCCACACCTATATACCCATTTGTAGAACAGTGTTGTGCTACTACTGGAAGCTCCAGGTAGCCCATAGGGTGAAGAGTGTAACAAGGTACATGTAATGTCAATTACAGCAGCAGCCATTTCAAAGTATAGTAATGGGGGTGTAGTGGGTGAGAAGACCCTCAAAGGATTTTCAGCTACAAGTTTACAAAC